>NW_004086028.1:64893-101263 GCF_000220395.1 Ichthyophthirius multifiliis
AAAATATAAAGAATAAAAATAAAAATATAATAAAAAATAATATATAAATGGTAATTAAAAAAAAAATATTAAATAAAGAATTTGATTATATTAATTTATATAGGGAGCCCATAAATCCTTAATATTCAAAAAGCGTTTATCTAAAAAAATAAAGTAAAACAGACCTTTACCTAACTGGTATAGATATAAAACTGATAATAATATTAGGTAATAAAATATAATAAAGTATTAATTAATTTAAAAAATAGATATAACTCTAAGAGAAGAAACTGGAGAAAAACTAAACTTAAAGTATATTGAATAATATAGAAGATATATATATATTTAGTTTTTACTATTTTATATTTGTAGCATTTAAAAATTAAAAAAATAATAAAAATTTATATTTAAACTTATTTTAAATTTATTATAATTATAAAAAAATAAATAACATATTAATTATTATTATATTTAATTAATATAATATTAATTATTATTATTCTTCATTTTTATCTTCATTTTTGTGAATATAAAATGTTTTATTCATTTAATTTTTCTTCATTTAACAAAAAAAAAAAAACAATTTTAATTATCTTTAGAAATATTTTATCAAACAAATTAAAAAAAATATTTATAAATTATAATAAAAATTGACGAATAAACAATTATATTGAAAATAAAAATTGGAATAATTTAATATAGATTCGAGTTTTAATTATTTTATGATTATTAATAAAACCACTATTCGTATCACATATATGTATATATAATTTATTAATAAATGTTTTATTTAAAAATAATAATCTATAACTATTAAAGTTCATTATCAACAAAAATTTAAAGTAATGTAAATATACTTTAATTTCTATTTTTATATTGAAATATTTATACATTTTTATTTTAAATAATCAAAAAAAAATTAATAGTTTAAATAAAAAAAGTATTTATTTTTTTAAAAAAAATACATATATTTAATATTTTTTATTTTAATTTTTATATATTAAAAAATAAAATGTAATATAACAACTAAGAAAGTAAAAAATAATCATGTTGTTATAGATTATTTAATTATTTAAAACCAAATTAAAATAAAATACAGCAAAATCATAATTAGAACCAAAATTTAAATTAACCATCTTAACCAAACCTTAATATAAATAATGCAAATGTAATATAAAATCCACTTGAGCGAAACGAACTTCATGAAGTAAAAGCTTTATATGGAAATTTTAATTTAACATATAGTAAAGTATCTTAAAAAGAAGTGAGAGAAACAAATGAAGATAAATTAAAATATAAATATAATTGTCCAATATGCTTGATATATTTTACAAGTACTAAAAAAAATGCAAAATTTAAAAGAATAAGATTTTTTTAAAAAAATAAATAGAAGTTTTATAAATGAAATGTTGTAAAAATTATGTATGCTTATAATGCGCAGATGATATATATGAGTGTAAAATACATTATAAGTATTTTATATATATATATTTAAAAGAAATCGAAAACAAAAAATTGAAGATAAATGCTGGTGGTGTAAAAGTTCTGAATGTGAATTAATTGATATAAATTCTATAGATTAAGTATTTTTTAAAAAATAAAAAAATTAATTATTATAAAATAAGATTAAAAATTATAGTAATTCAGATATTATAAGATAAACTATTTTAAGAAGTCAAATTAAAGATTTCAAAGTTTCAAAAAATAGATTTTATTTAACTTAACCAAAATAAAGCCACTTTTAATAAAAAAAATTAAGTTAAAGCTATAATAATGATGTTTATCAAAAAAATTATTAAAGTTTACCAAAAAGAGAAGAATAATAAATTTTAAATATGGAGAAAACAGAAAAATCAAGGTTTATAAATACTGTTAATTTTGAATATGGGCAATATTAATAAAGAGAAGAAAGAAAAAAATAAGAAATTGAAGAAAGTGAAGATTTAAATGATAGAGCATGATAAAATACCATAAATTTAAATTATAATAATATAAGAAAATAATTTAAATTTTTTTTTTAATTTTTCACATTATATTATTATTATTATATTATTATTATTATTATTATTATTATTATTATTATTATTATTATTATTATTATTATTATATTAAATTTAAACTTTCTGTATTGCTTAATATCTAATAATATTTATTAGCCTTAAATTTATTTTTTTATATTATTCCAGCAAAACACATAGTATTATAAGTATTTTTAAATCAAATAGATACAATTGCATAAGAAAAAAGCGAAAAAGTAATTCTATATACCAATTTTCAAAAGAAATATTATATTATTTTACAACTTAATAAAATTTCTCCCTTTTTAAGTCTTAAGTAAAACTAGGCTATATAAAATGTTTTTCTTTTTACTTAAATTTCATAAGCAATTTTTAATGAATATTCCTATCATAATAGTCTTTTTTTTAGCTTTTTTAACTTATCTTTTTTCTTTTAATATCTTATCCTTTTATCATTTTTAAAATTATAAGTAGTAACCGCTCCACAAGATAAACTACTTAGTATTATTAAATCCCATGAATTATTCACGAATATTCGCATTATTTGACCCGATGAGGTTATTATTAAACCCCCCCAATCTTTACTGAAATTGATGCATTGCAAGTATATATAATAATATTTACTCCTACTTAATTATATAGGTACATCATAGAATATACTGATATGTTTAAAAATACTAAAAACAGATTATAAATCGTAAATATTTATATGAAAGCGCTTCTATTGTTTAAAATGAAAAAGCTATTATTGAGTTTACTATATGGATTATTTTTTATAAAGTTAGTTAGGTAAATAATATTTGCTTTAATTATAAAATCTATTTCTATGCAATTAATGAGATAGAAAGATAAGTTATTTAAAATTGGGCTATAAGAATTAATAATTTGTTTTTTATTTTAATTTATTTTGTTCGATATATAATTTTATTATTAAAGAAAATTAATTTATTTATATCTGTTTTTATTATATAGTATTATTTTTAATTTCCTTTTTATTTTTAAAAGTATTAATTTAGTTGCTAAACTGCAGTAGTATTTTTTTATTTTCTAATTAGAAAAATAATAATTATTATTAATTCGTAATTTTTATATCAATATGTAAATATAGATTAAATTTTTTTTTTTTTTTCAATTTTAATTTTTTTTTTTTTTTTTTATAATTTTATTTTTCTTCTATAAAAATTTTCTGGAAATTTAATATTCGAAATGTAATGTATATTTAAAATAAAAATAAGAATATAATTTTATAATATTTAATATTTTTTAAAAATTAAATAATTTTTTATAGTAAATATTTTATACAGAGACAAATTAAATATTACATTCAAAATTTTTTTTTTTTTTAATTTTTTTTTCTTATTAATTCTATTATATATACTTTGGAACAAATAATAATTTTATAAATATAAAAAATGAGTATAGTTGAACTCAGAATATGTGGACGTTATAAACTTGAAAGCAAAATGGGTAACGGTACATTTGGTTAAATATTCTAAGCAAAAAATATATAAAACAACAGTCAAGTAGCTATAAAAATGGAATATATATAATCCCGTCATCCTCAAGTATAAACATATAATTTAAAAAAACAAAATAATAAAAAATAAAACTAAAGTTATTATATGAAGGATAAATACTATAAAAATTGTAAGGAGGTATAGGCATACCAAACATGCATTGGTATATAACAAATATATATAATTTTATTAAAAATTATAATAAAGGTGTGGATAAGAAGGAGATTATAATTTTTTAGTAATGGAAATGTTAGGATAAAATTTATAAGAATTGTTTGTCCTATGTGGAAATAAATTTTCATTAAAAACAGTATTAATGATAGCTGATTAAATAATAAACAATTTAGAATATATACATTATAAAACATATCTTCATAGAGATTTAAAACCCGAAAATTTTATAATTGGTTCTTTAAAAAGGCAAAAATACATATATACTATAGATTTTGGACTTTCAAAGAAATTCAGAGATACAAAAACATACGAACATATACCTTTTCGTGATAAAAAGCCTTTAATAGGTATTTATATATATATATATATATAATTATTTTATATATTTTATCAAAAAGTAAAAAAATAAAAGGAACTGCTAGATATGCCAGCATAAATTCCCATAAAGGATACGAATAATCACGCCGAGACGATTTAGAGAGCCTAGCTTATATGCTAATATACTTTTTAAAAGGAAGTTTACCTTGGTAAGGATTATAATGTTAAAATAGAGAAGATAAATATTTTCAAATTCTTGATATGAAAACAAATTATACAGAAGAAGATTTATGTGGAAACCTTCCGCCTGAGTTTTGGATATTTTTAAGTTATTCAAAAACCTTGAAATTTGATGAAAAACCAGATTATACTTATGTAAAAAAAATCTTCAAAGAAAGATTTGTTAAAGAAGGCTATTTATTTGATTATGTCTATGATTGGACCCTAATTCCATTAAAAAATAAAAACATTTAATATCCAATTAAATTACCACTTACTGTTTAAATGATTTCCAATGAATATAAATTCTTAAAAGAAAATAAAGATCTGTTAGACTTATCTAAATCATAAATTGGAGATACTAGCTATTAAACAGAAGTAGCAGAAGGGGTTTAAGGAGATTTAGATTCGAATTATTTTAAGTAATAATAAGAATAAGATAATAATCAAGAAACAGTTGATAAATAAAAGTAATAGAATGTAGAACAGTAGTAATAAATTTATGAATAATATAGGTAATTGTAGTAAATATAATAAAATCTATAAATCGAATAGTAAAAGAAATCTAATACAAATCATAAAAAAAATAATAATGGGGATTGTTAAGTTTATTGAGCTTTTCTTTTATTTTTTGTATATATTATATATATATACATATTTTTTTATTTTATTTAAAAACACATTTTTTTTTTTTTTAAATTTTAATTATATCATAAAAAAAATAAGAAAATTAGAATAAGGATTATTTTTTTAATTAATCCATATTTATAAATGGCTTTTAAAAGATAATTTTAATTAATTTTTTTTTTTAATTATTGTATATTTAAAAGAGAAATATTTAAATAAATATATAATATTTTTATATCAAAATTAATAATTATTTTAATTAAAATATAATTTTTTTATATACATATATGATAAGTTAATTATATTTTTAATATAAACCTATAATTAAAATCATATAAAAATTAAATTTGGTTTTTAAAAATAAAAATAAAATTATATTTAAATATTTATTTAAACTATGATAAATATATATTAATGTAAAAAATACATTCATATTTGTATTATAAATAAATAAATAATTTGAAGTTATTATGAAATTTTATTTATGTTTTTAGTTATAATGTATATTATTAAATAAATTTTTAAATATTAAAGAAACCTATTTAAATTTATTTATAATTAATAATTTTTAATTTATAAACAATAAAATAAATTATTTAAAAAATATAGTACTCTAAATATATTTTTTAACATAATACTAAATTATGAATTCATTACGACAAGAATAAAAATTAAATACTATATAAACTTAATTGGATAGTGATTAAAATTAAGCTTATAAATTAATAAAAAAATAAATTTCTAAAAATAGTAATAGTAATTTTAATTCAAATAAAAATGAATATTAATCTGATAAACAAAACAAAAAAAAAAAATTATTGAATTATAAACTGATAACTCTTAAAATGAATAATAATTGAATAAATTTGTAACTCCAAAAATGTCTAAGTCAATAACATCACAATATTTTAAATTTAATAGTTTCTTTGGTAATAGATTATTTATGGTTTAAAAATTTATTTAATAAATTAAAATGTAGTCTTCTAAATTAAGATTTAAATTATTAAAATAAAATCATATGAATATTATAGATGACAAAGCCTCAAGTTATGAATATTTACTTTAAAATAAAATGGTAAACTAAAAAGATGAGTCTTTTTTCTAAAAAATAATATAATTTATTTAAAGTAAAATAAAAAAAATAAAAATATTTTATATATAGATATATTAACAAATAAGATAAAGAATTAATAAACAATAAATAAGAATAAGATGCCTATATTTTAAAACCTGTAAATAATATATTAATTTAAATAATTTTTATATTTTATTTATTTTAGAATTCTATATTATTTTTGTTATGGAATATTATTTTATTAATATTTCTTATTTTAAGAATAATCTATATTCCTTTGTAATTAGGACTTTTTTATTTTGAAATAAATATTCCTTAAATAATAATTTTTAATTTAATTCCTGATGTATGCTATGGTGCCTAAATAATTATTGGATTTAATAAAGGTATAAACAAAAAATTAATATATTTATATAATTTTAAAAAACAGCAATATATAAGAAAGGGATTTTAATATAAAATAGATCAGTTATTATAAAAAATTACATTAAAAAAAGATTCTTTAGAGATTTTATAATATTATTAGTTATGTTAATTGAATATTTCAATAAGTCTAATTGGCTTCAAATATTGGTAATATTTCTATATCAAGATATAAGTGAAATATTAGCAGAATTTGATGAAAAATATCATTTAAGAGAAAAAACTAAAGGTGTATTTGATCTCACAAAATTAGTGTTTTTCATACTTTATATAGGACATATATGTGGGTGTTTATGGAACTTTATTGCAATGAAAGAAAGAGAAAGTGGAATGGCAGATGATCAATTATGGATTGGAACTTATAAGGAAAACTGGTTTGATAGATATATAGATAGTATGTATTGGGCTGTTGTAACTATGTGTACTTTAGGTTATGGAGATATAACACCTAAAACAAAATGTATAAAATAATATTTTAAATATATAGTTTTTTTTGTTTTTTAGATGAAAAAATTTTTGTAATGGGAGTTGTACTTATTTCTACTTTTGTTTTTGCTTTTTCTATGAATTTAATTGGAGATACTATAAAAGAATTTTATAGAAAAGAAAAAGAGTTTTAAGATTATATTTAGAAAATAAATATTTATATGAAGAAAAGAAATATTAATGAAGATAATTAAGTTAGAATTAAGAAATATTTAAAATATTTAAATATTTAAAAAAACGATTATTTTAATTCTGAGATTTTATTAGAATAATTAGGTAAATTAATTTGATAATAATAAAATTTATTAATAATATTTTCAATTTATAGAAGACAATTTGAAAGAAGATGTCAAGTATGATATATTCGGAAATTTATTGAAAAAGTAATCTATTTTAAGAGACTCATTTGATGTTTATAAATTATCTTAAAAAATGGAAGAAAAAGTATTGCCTTTTAACTAGTATATTTTTACAGAAGGCGATTAATCGGAATATTTATACTTTTTGCTAAAAGGATCATTTACTATTTATAAGAAATAAAAATAAATTTTATTTGATTCAATAAGTGTAAATAAATATATTCAATTTTTTTTTTTTTTCTTAATAAAAAAAGTAAAAAGGAAAAATATTTGGATAAATATAATTTTTTAGTGGATAATAATATAATTATTCAGTAAAGACAAATTCAACTGTAGTTTTAGCATAAATATCCAAAGAAGATTTCCTATAAGTAATAAAGGATGACCCTTAATAATACGAAAAATATATGAAACTAAAAGATTAATATAATATATATAAAGAGTTCTAAAGTTATTAATGTAATGTTTGCTTTAAATATGGACATGATATTTTAGAATGCCCTATAATCAACTTATAACATAAACCGTATAGACTATAAATTAACTAACAAAACGAAAGAAATTAAGATAAAAATCGTTATCGACATAAAACTTGCTCAAGAAAAGATTTAAAAAATTTATAGGATCTAATTCAAAAATATATTTAAAACTAAGAGCATATTATATAGGAAGAAGAAGAATGTAATAAATATTTTTAAATAAATAAAAAAATTATTTGATTATATTAAAAAATAGAGTACTAAAATCAGTAATCTCTTTCTAATTTTGTTCCAAGTCTTACAGAAGATTCCGATAATTAAATAGTATTCTAAAGTAAAGCAGAAATAAATACTAATAAAGTATAACTAATATATTATTGAAAAAGAAAAGAATTAAATAGATTAGAACAAAAGTAAAATAAATAATTAATTTAATGAATAAAATATTAGTTTAAATAATGTAGTTGAAACTGACTTTTAAACAAGTTAATCTAATTTAAGCTAATAAAAAATTTATTAACTATAAAAGTAGATAAACCCTAAATAAAAGGAAATTTTGAATTAATAAAAATCTTTTGTTAAGAAATAAAGCAAAAAGAAATATTATTCATAATTTAATAAATATTAAAAAGAAGATATAACTAAAAGTTAAAATATAAGTTTTAATAAGAGTAATTATTATATTAAAAAATTAAAAAAAATAAAATATTATTTTATAACAAGGATTGGAATCGAGTAAATAACAAAAAATCTATAATTAAAATGATCAAAAGTATTCTGTTTCTTAAATGATTTTAAATAAAATTGCTTTTAAATAAAGTTAGGAAAGAATTGCTTAAAATATTAATTTATAAAATAATGAAGAAAATAATGAAGATAATAATAAATATAATGTTTAATTATTTAAAAAAAAATCTTCTAAAGGATATTAGAATTTTAAAGATGGAGTGTAATCAAGTTACTAAGATTTAGATTAAAGTGATTTATCTCCAATTAATTAGAATATTTATAAAATAAATTAATATCTAAAAGATATATAAGAAATAAAAATTTTAAAAGTTAATATTTTAAATTAAAAAGAGGATGAATAAGATAATGAAATTATCTAAAGAAATATCGAATTTAAAAGATAATAACAAAAAAAAGAAGATTAAAAAAATAGTGACTTAATTTTATCATTAAAAAATATACTATATATAGGTTATAAATAATATGATGATGAATTATAAGATTTATTTGAAAAAGGAAAAGAGTTCAAATATTATTATCCAGAAAATAATAAAGGAAATGTTATTATAAAAATATAAAGTTTAAGAAAAAAAATAAAAACTTATAAATCTTATAAAACTTAAAAAACTATTTAAGTTAGAAAAGTAAAAGTCAAATAAAAGTAAAATTGAGATATTAATTAAATTTTAAAAATAAAGATAATATATAATTATTTAATATTTTTTGTTTTTATATATATACATATATAATAATTATATATATTATATATATATATATGTATTTAAATAATATTTTTTTTTTTATTATATTAATATAAACAAAATTAATTTTTTTATTATATATAGATAAAATGGAATCAATTTAAATAACAAATTTTATATAAAAAAATAATTTTTTTTTATAAAATAAATAAATAAATATTTTAGAAAATAATACTAAAAGTTTTATTATTAATAATTATTTATATATTAATTTAAATAACATATAAAAAAATCAAGATAAAATACATTTTCAATTAATTTTAAGTTTTTGTTTAAATTTATTTACAGTATAACTTGTTATATTTTTTTCAAAAGTATATTTAGTTATCTTCCATATCAATACTTATATATCAAAATTCTTAAATATGTTAAAATAATTTAAAGTTTTTAAAAAGTAATAAAAAGGTATATAATTAGCATTTAGAAAAAAAGAAAAAAATATATTTTTATATATAAATCAAAGATAAGATATTTTTTAAATTATATTTTATGGAAAAATAAGCATAATAAGATATCATACATTAATATAGAAAAAATAAAGAAATTTGAAAATACATAATTTTTATTTTTACCAAAATATTATTTGTCGCATTATAAACTTATTCAAAACATAATTTATTTTGTTTTATGATTTATATTGTTTTTTTATTTTCTCTGTATTTTTTTTAAAAAAAAATCAATAAAAGAAAATATAAGACCCCCCCCCTAATTCATTTTTCTCACCTTTATTTTATATTTATTGAGTTTTTTTTTTTTATAAAAAAAAACTAATATATAAATAAAAAATAATAATGTTAAAAAGTAATATTGTATTTATCAAAATTATTTTATAATTTTTAAAATAAAAATTTAAATTTATTAATATCACATTTCTGTTGTCCCATAAAAATATTTTAACATTGCTAAGCATTTCTATAAATCTTATTTTAATTCCTTTTTAAATAATTTAAATTAATATAATATAATATTATTAATTATTTTTATATTACATCACATGTTATTATATCTTTATCATCATATTACTTGTCACATTCAATAAATTTTCTATAAGCCGGCCTACATCCTACCCTAAAAAGTTTTTTATTTAAATCGAATTAATCGTTTTATCCTGCTCTCCACCATTATTCTTCGTCATCTTATTCTAACTCTTTTAATTTTTATTAATATTCTTATTAATCTTTTAAATCCATATTTATAATTTTAAGTTATAATTATACAAACTAAAAATAAAAATATTTTATTATTATTATTAAAATTTAATTAACTTTTTTTAAATAAGAATAAAATTTAAATATTTTTATATAAAAGCATATTGTTTGTATGTATTTTTAATTTTATAGTAAAACTAAAACTTTTAATTAATAATTAAAACGTTCAAAAACTAATAAATTAATTTTTGATGTTATTATAAGTTTTAATTTTAATTTACTTTTATTTATAATATTATAAATTAATTTAAAGTTTAAAGTATAATAATTTTAAATTTGTATTAATTTTTTTTAAAAAAGAGTGCCTAATTTATTTTAAATTTTTATTTCATATTACTGTTAATAATCATTTATTATTTAAAGAAAATTATCTTTAGAAATAGAAGCTATTACTGCCATTGAATTTGTTTTCAAAGAATGTTAATAAGGCAAGACTATACAGTAATAAATTAAAGTTCTCAAAAAAAAATTCCTTGCCGCTTTTATTTTTTTATAGTCATTGTATTTTATATTAATATAGTTTATTATTTATAAAATAATACCTATTCTTTTAATAAGAAATATAAATTTTCTGATTATTCTTCTTTTGTAAAAATATATTAATTATAAGCTAATATTTTTTTTGCATTTTTTAAGATAATTTGAATATTTCAAACTAATCTTTTAATAATGACTATTTTTTAGCTTTTTTCAAATATATTTTATTTCCTAATAATAATTTGAACATTTTCTTTAATTATTCTTTTCTTCATATAAATATTTATTTTCCATATATAATCCTTATTCTTTTCTATAAAATTATTTTATAGTATCTCCAATTTAAATCAAGGAAAAAACAAAAACAAAAGTAGAAATAAAAAAACATAACATAAATTTTTTCATCTGAAAAAAATAGATTATAATTTTGAGAGATTATTTAATACATTTTGTTTTAGGGTGCCCCCTAGCCCATATTAGAAATAGATATAACGGCCAAATACATAATATCAATATATATATCTATGTAATTAGGCTTAAAAATTTTTATCAATATTATGACAAGATTTTTATAACTATATAAATTATAATTTAGATGACTATAATTTAATTTTTAACAGTGTAATTAAAATTTATTTAAAGCGATTTATAATTTAATTATGTAAATATTTAAAAAAACTTTTATTGTTACTATTTTAAAATATTGAATCTCTAATAATTTAAATTTTCTTTATTTAAAAAGTTTGAATAGGATTTAGAAAAAATATACTTTTTATTTTATTATAAATTCTTTTAAGTAAAATAATATATTATTGAAATATTAAATATTATTCATATTTAAAGTTAAGGGATGTATTATATTAACATTTTATTAAAAAAAAAAAACTAATATAAATTATTATTAATATTAATTGAAAGTGATATAATTAAAAATTATTATAATTATTAAATATATGATAATATTTTATTTATATTAAATACTTTTATATTTTTATTTATATAATTAATTAATTTAGAGAAAATTATAATAATATTTTGCAATTATTATAATATATAAAAGATATTAATTACAAATTTTATTTAAAATAAAATAATTTTTTTAAATAATTTAATTTTAATAAATAAAATAGTTAATTTTAATTTATAAATTTATCTAATAATTTGAATAAAAAATAGAATACATTATATATTATATTTTAAAAATCATATAATATAATAATATATAATATTAAAATTTAAATTATTATTTTTATTTATATATTATACATGAAAATTAAATATTATATATATAATCTATATTTAAAGATATAAATCTATATTTTTATATATTATTAAAATTATTATAATAAATATAAAAAAAACTAAAATCTTTATATATATATTAAAAATATATATATTAATATATATTATATATATATATATATTATATTATATTTATGTTTTTATATATATATTTATATATATATTTATTAATTATTATATTTCTTTTGTAATATTAAAAATTTATACATTTAGATATTGATAATCTATTTTATATTTAAATAATTATTTCATTTTAATTACTTATAATATTTATGATTTTTCTTTACTAAAATTTTTAAAATAATTATATTATATTTAAAATATTAAATTATTTATAAAATCTTTAATTATATAATTTTTTTTTGTTAATTTAATTCTTAAAATTTTTATTATATATTATATATTATAATATAATAATATACTATAATATAAAAAAATGTACATTAATTTTTTTTTTTTTTATATATATTTTTCATTCGAAATGCAATTTTTTAAATTTATTCAATTTTTAATAATAAATGAAATTTTATATATTATTTTTATTATACATATTTATGTTTAAATTACCTAAAATTATATTTTTATTATTTACATACTTGTTTTTAATTTGCTATAAATGCAAAAAAAATTTATAATACTAGATTACTTGAATTTAACTATTTAGAGCAAAATATTACCACTAAGAATTTTTTTTTTCCTCATTTACTCTTAAGTTTAATAAAAGTTTAAAGAATTTAGTCTTTTATCGTTTTCATGAAACTTTTATTTATAAATACTTTAGATTTTACTTAAGAAATGTAAATTTTTTTAATTTACATTTATTTTTAGCTAATTTCTCTTTTTTTATGCTTAAATTAAAGTTTTAAAGTATTTGCAACATTGAATTTTATTTATTTAAAAAGTTATTTATTATATGGTTAATTTTTTTTGGAAATATATTTTGAGAGTATTAGCACAATAGTGTTTTTGATTGACAATTAAAAATATTATTTATGTACTTTAAATTCATTATATTGCTTTGAATTTCAATTATTTATTACAAAATTAAAAATTTAAACAAAAATTTTTTATTAATGTTTGGTTTTTAAATATTTAGTTTTTTTTTATATAAAGTTTTATTTATTTATGAGATTTTTTTTTGATATATAATAAAATCTATTAAAAAAGTTTAATAAATTATTGAAAGTTAATAGTAAAATAAAATATTAATTTAATTTTTTTTGAACTTTTAATAATTTTTTTATTTTTAACAAAAAATTATTTTACAAAATTAATATATTAAAATATTTTCTTTCAAATTATATCTCAATTTTTTTATTTTCAATTAAAAGCTATATTAAAAATAATAAATGTTAATTATTCAATATTTTTAAATATAATAACAAAAAAAAATATTAATTAAACTATTAAAATATATAATTTAAATAAAAAAATAAAACATTTTTTACTAATTTAATAAAAAAAAGAAAAAACAAAAATAATAATAAAATTTAAAAAATAAGTAAAAAAAAGAGATGAGTCGTGCAGTATTACAACCATTTGAAGAATACTAAAAAGCCAGAGTTCAATTTGTGTAAACAGTAGCTGTATTAGCTAGAAAGCCTTAAAACATCGAAGCATTGCAAGCAGCTGGTGTTATGGCCTTACTTAAGCCATTATTATTAGACAATGTTCCATCAATCCAACAAAGTGCAGCCTTAGCATTAGGTCGTTTAGCCAATTATTCCGAAGATTTAGCTGAAGCAGTAGTCTCAGCCGATATATTGAACCAATTAGTATTAAGTCTATCTGAATAGAATCGTTTTTACAAAAAAGCAGCTGCCTTTGTCCTCAGAGCAGTAGCTAAACATTCGACAAGTTTGGCCTAAAATGTCGTCGATTCAGGCGCATTGGATGCTTTAGTTGTTTGTTTGGAAGAATTCGATCCTTCAGTTAAAGAAGCAGCTGCTTGGGCTCTTTCAAATATTGCAAAACACTCTAGTGATTTAGCTTAAAGTGTGGTTGAAGTTGGAGCTGTTCCTTTATTAGTTTTATGTCTTTAAGAGCCTGAAACTGCTCTTAAAAGGATATCTGCAGGTGCTTTAGGTGAAATATGTAGACATTCTTAAGAATTAGCATAAAGTGTCGTTGATGCAGGTACACATTTTTTTTTTTCTTTTTTTTAAATAAAAAAATAAAGATTTATTTATTTATTTTTTAAGGTGCTGTGCCATTTTTGAGTGCATTAATTCCACATAATGATGCTTAATTGAAAAGATAAGTATGTAATTGTTTGGGTTACATTGCTAGACATACAATTGATTTGGCAGAAAGAGTAGTCGAAGCTGAAGTATTCCCAAAAATACTCTATAGGCTGAAAGATTAGGATTTATTAGTCAGAAAATTCGCAGCTACTTGTATACGTGAAATAGCTAAATAATCATAAG
Organism: Ichthyophthirius multifiliis; assembly: GCF_000220395.1. NCBI lineage: Eukaryota > Ciliophora > Oligohymenophorea > Hymenostomatida > Ichthyophthirius > Ichthyophthirius multifiliis. The sequence continues at coordinate 79,471 of NW_004086028.1, forward strand.
ATATGGCAAAACTTATATGTAATTCTGGGGGAGCAGTAGCCATAGTAGATTATATTAATGATGCTAAAGAAAGTGCTAGACTTCCTGGAATTATTACCTTAGGTTATATTTCTGCTTTTGACGAATCTTTAGCTATGGGTGTAATTTCAGCAAAAGGTATTTTTTTTTTATAAAAAAATAAAAATATATATAATATATAAAAAAAGGTATTCCTCCATTAAAAGATGCACTTATTAAAGAAAAAGATGATCTAGTTTAAGCTGCTGCAGCCTGGACTTTAGGTTAAATTGGAGGACATAGTCCTGATCATGCAAGGGCTATGGCTGAAGCAGATATTCCAAGTGCATTATTAGCAGTGTATAAATTTAAAGATAGTAGTGAAGATTTAAAAAAAAAAGCTAAAAAAGGCCTTAAAAGTATTTTGTAAATGTGCAGTTTCTTAAATGCTTTAGAGCCTTTAATTTCTGAAGCTCCAGACGATATTTTATAATATGTATTACATTAATTTGCTAAAACTCTCCCACATGATAATGTGGCGAAAAAGAGTTTCGTTTAATCCGAAGGTCTTAAAAAAATTTAAGAAATTAAAGCTGCTCCAGGATCCAAATTAAGATAGTATATAGATTCTATTAACTCTATTTATCCCTAGGAAATCATTTAATATTATACTCCCGGTTATTAGTAAACTTTACTTAAAAAATTGGATGACTATAATACTGGTGATTGATTTATTTTATTTTTTGTTCTTGTTTTTCTACATTTTTTTTTAGTTTAATATTTTATATTACAAATTATTTTATTTTTTTATGATTATTATTAAATATATTTATTTTATCATGTTTTTTTTTTTTTTTAAACAAAAAAATAAGTAAATAATATTTTATTACTAAATTTTTATATTTGTTTGATTGATTTTTTTTTTATTAACTTTAAAACACAAATAAGAGTTATTATTATTTATTATAAAAAAATAATAAACTTAGGAAAAAAAAAAAAAAAAAAGCAATAAGTTTATTCCATACAAATATTAATAATAAAACAGCAAATCTTATATTAAAAAAAATGAATAATGTAAAAAAAATAAAAGTACCAAAAAAATTTGATAAAGATAAAAGTTCTTCATTATAAAAAAAATAAAAAAAATAATCAAAATCACCTCATAAAAAATCTAAATCTTCAGAAAAAGAAAAGAAATCTTTATCAAAACCTAAAACTCCGAAAAATAAAAAGTAAGGGGTAAAACAAAAAATATCGAAATCTTTAGAAAAACCAAATAAATTATAAAAATAAATAAATGAAGAAATATAAAAAAATGACAAAAAACGAAATATTAGTAGTTCAAATTCTAATGAGAATAAAAAAAATATTAAATAGGAAAAAAATCATAAATAAATAAAAGAAATTAAGCCAGTTTAAGGTTAATAAGAAAAAAAAAATAAAAATAATACTTCTCCTCCACATAAAGAACCAAAATAAGTTGAAAAACATAATTTTGTTTAAAAAAAAACAAATAAAAATAATTGAATGTATTATTTTATTTTATAATTATGTTTATTTACTTTCTATCATAAAAAAATTAAAGATTTTCATTAAAATTATGATAAATTGAATATATAATAATAATAATAATAATAAAAATATTATTATTTATAGCTTTTTATTATAGTTTAAAACATTTTAAAAGTAACAAAAAATATAATTATTATTAAACATATACTTTATTTATTTATTTGATATAAAATTTATTTTATTTTCTTATATTCATATAATATTTATTGATTATTTTATAATATAAATAACAAAAAAAAAAAAATTAAAATAAGTACTTTACAAAAAAAAAAAAATAATATATAAAAATTAAATCTCTTTATATAAATAATTAATATAAAAGAAAAACAAAAAATGGGATAAATAGCTATATAAGTATAAAAGATATTTTGTTGTAAAGATAAAGATAATACATAAGAAATAAAATATCAAGAAATGAAATAATATTTTAAAATATAAAATGATCACTAATATTTTTTCGATGAAGCCTGGTTTGCAAAAGATGAAACAGTATTATTTATTCCAGAGAAGTTTATATTTTTATACAATAATTATGAAGAAGATAACGTCCAAATGGAAAAAACATGGAAATAAATAGATTTACGTTCTAATATAAAGCATGGAGTACTCGAAAGAGATGATAAAACTGAAGTTTTAGCCCCCAAATGGAAATATTTAATTAGAAAGTATTTTTACTTTGTATTTTTCTATTTATCAAAAAAAAAAGAAAAAAAAATCATATATATAAATATTTATTATTATTTTATTTTTTAAAACAAAAAGAGGTGTACCAATGTAAATAATGAAACAAATAATACTTGATATTTACAAAAGAACATTTACAGATAACGAAATGGAATATTAAATTGCATTAAAAATAGTTTTTAAAGATTAAATTCCTGCTAATTTTAGAAACACTCCTATTTTTATGCAAGACAATAGACCCTTAGAGGAAATAGTTAAAATAAATATTCTAAACAAATAAGGTTATGACGCTTTAAAAAGAATAATGTGGGTTTTAACTGAAATGTATTTTTAAATTGAATATAATCCAATGGTTATTTAAATTGCGTCAATGCTTCTTGTGTTTATTAAAGAAGAAGATGCTTATTGTGTATTAAAGTGTATGATTGAGGATTCTATTAAATTATTAAATACTAATAATTAAGTAAAAAATATTCTAAATTATGCTCATTTATTAATTTTTTCCTTTAAAGGGTGATGAAGTATAGAGAGCTATGAGATGGCATTTTTTAATGAATAAAAATGATTTTGTTAGATTTTTAAAGGCGTTTTTTGATACTGTAATTTAAAAAAGTGCCACTTTTAATCAAATTATTACTCATTTTAAAGAAATTGGATTTGATTATTCTGATTTTTTTGCAGATATTACAAATAGTATTTTTTATGGATATTTATCTTTTTCTGCTGTTGTGAAAGTTTTTATTATGTATATGAATGAAGGAATTAAAGTTTATTTTAGATTTATGTATGCATTATGCTATATGTTAAAAGATGATATTTTGAAAGTATTAATAACTTTAGATTTTATATTTTTATAGAAAAAAAAAAAAAAAAAGACAAGAGATAGATCAACAATGAAAAGCTTAATAAGAAACAAAGGTTTAAATTTAGATTTAAAATAAATAAGATCTATGATACAAGTTTATTATATTTTTAAAGCATTTACATTAAATTTATATTTATTTTAAAAGAAAGGATTTAGCTTAAGATTAACTAAATTTAAGAAATAATTAGATAGATATAGTATAGATCCTAATCAAAAAAATGAAGCGAAAAAAATTTATTATCTTCCTCATTTTAATTAATAATCTAATATAATATAATAAGAATAAGTAAATAACGATAGTCTAATTTAAAATAACTTACTTTTTTTTTTAATTTTTAGTTGGAAATTATTTGGGATTGGCTACCTTCTGTACTTAAGCTTTGTGATCCTATTTAAATATGGGCAACTAGTAAAGATGGATTTTCTTTGAATAATTTATACAAAAAATGTGAAAATTATATAGGTAAATAAATGTTAATTTTAATAAAATCTGATGTTAATAATGCTGTAATATATATATATATATATATATGAAAAAATAAAAAATTGAATAAAATTAAAAAAGATATTCGGTGTTTATTGTGATGAAATGCTTTCTTTAGATTCAAAAAGAACTTATTATGGCTCAAGTGAAACGTTCGTATTTTAGCTATATCCTAATAAAATTAAATATGAAAGTTAAACAGAAGATAACCATCATTGTTATTCTTGTAAGGATTATTTTACTTTTGGATCTAATGGGTAATTTTATTTTTATTTTTTAATAAGCAATTTTAAATTTAGAATTGCTATTATGATAGATTAAGAATTAAACAAAGGACACACAGAAAATTGTTAAACATATAAAAGTGATATATTAACTGGCGAAAAATAAAAAACGAATTTGTTTGTTAAGATTTAGAAATTTATACATTTGAATGAGAAAACTATATATCAAAAATATATTACATATAAATCTTTTTTATTGTTTTTAGTTAATTAATAAAATTTAATAAAATTTGATACCTTTTTTATATAATATTAATATACATAAAATAAAAATTTATAAAAATTAATTTAGAAAATATAAATTAAATAAAAATTAAATAATATTATATATTTTTTTATAAATATAAAAAACTTCTATTTTTAATTAATTCAAACCAAAACTAAAAATAAAATGTAGTAATAAACAAATGAAAGTAGTAGAATGACATCGAACTTCTCTACAACTACCCGAGTTAAGCATAAAATAATATTTTTAGGCGATTAATAAGTAGGAAAATCATGTATTATTGAGCGTTTTATGTATGATGTATTTGATGAAAAATCACATGTATTAAGAAAAAAAATAAAAAAAAAAAAAATAGAGAGATAGAATTAAATTTAAAATTTTATTATATTTTATTTTTTTTAAAAAAAAAATAAGTCAACAGTAGGAGTTGATTTTTTAGCAAAAACATTACATACTGGTGATAAAAGTGTGCGCCTTTAATTATGGGACACTGCAGGTTAAGAAAGATTTAGAAGCTTAATACCTTCATATTTAAGAGATGCAAATTGTGCAATAATTGTGTTTGATGTTACAAGTAAAATAACCAAAAAATATTTTTTTTAAAAAAAATAATAATAAAAAAAAAGCAAAGGAAAGTTTAGATAATATAGATAAATGGATTAAAGATTATAAAGATAATAGAGGAACTGAGGCATATTGTGTTTTAGTTGCAAATAAAATTGATTTAAAATTATGTAAAAAAAAAATTTCAAAAAATATTATTTTTTAAATATTAAAAAAGCAAGGGTTATTACAACTGAAACAGCATAATAAAAAGCATAAAGTTTAAATATGCCGTATTATGAAGTTTCAGCAAAATCAGGGGAAAATATATTAGAGACTTTTAAGTAAGTTTCAACTTATTTACAGTAAGTATAAGAAAATCATAACTAAGATAAAAATGAAAGTTAGTAATAATAATAAATAAATCCAGAACATAGTATGGCTACAAATAAGGAAACTATATAATTAAAAGAAAATCAAAAAAAAGATGAATAATAATAAGTTATTAAAAAAAAATGTTGTTCTTAATGAATTAAAAATTAAATTATTAAATAATTTTAATAAAAAAAAAATATAATTATTAATAAAATAAATAAAATCCTTATAATTTAATATAAAAAAAAAATATATATATATGAAATTAATTATATTAAATAAAAAAATAATATAAATAATAAAAACTTGTTTTAATGCAGTTATAGATGAAATTCTAAAATCTATATATTTATGAGATATAATAAATAATAATAAAATAAAAATATAAAAATTTATTTATTTTTAAATATTTTTTTATAACATAATTTATTTAAAATAACAAAAAAATATTTTATTTAATAAAAATATATAAATATATAAATATATAAATATATAAATATTTATATTTATACATATATATATAAATATTATATATATATATATATTTATATTTATTATAAATAAATAATTACTTTTATATTCTTTATTATTAAATATATTAGGATAAAAATATCTTAATACTATATTTCTAATACTAATAATTTAATCAATAAATAATTTTATATATTTTTTTATATATTTTTTATAAAATATATTAAATAAAATTTTTTAATTAAATATTAAATTTATATTTATTATATAATATTTTTATTTATTAATAATTTACTCATATAATTATTTTTTTATTTTTAATATATAAAATATATATTTTTCTTATTTATTATAAAAAAATTTGTTATAATAAAATAATAAAAATTCATTATTATATATAACATTTTAAACACAAAAATATTGTTATCATATTATTAATTTTGTTTTTTTTTTATATTTACTTCTTTTTTTATTCAATATAATTTTAATTATTATATCTAATATTATATTATTATAATTTCATTTATTTTATTTATTTTTTACAATATTAATTATTATTGAATTATAAAAATATTATCATAAAATATTTATTAAAAATATATAGTTTTTAATATCTTATTTGCAGTGATTTTTAAAATTTATTTAAATTATTTACATATTTTTTAAAATTAAATAAAAATTATTTTTTTATATATATATTTTTAAAAGTAATAATAATATTTAATGTTATTTTTATTAATAAATAATATAATTTATTTAAAAAAATTTAAAAATAACATGCTATTTTTATTTTATAAAGAAAAATATAAAATTAAAAACAGAAAGTATTTATTTAAGTAAATAATATTGAATAAAAAAATCAAAATTTAATTTAAAAAGTTATCAGTATTTAATTAAAAAAAATATAAGAATGTAATTTAAAAAAATTAATAAATAAAAGTTATTATGATGTTATTATCAGTAAATACAAAATATATGGAATAAATATAAATAAAGAAAATATTTATTAAATATTTTATTACCTAAATATATATATATTATATATATAAAAAATTATATATTTATATATATTAATTATATTTATATTTTTATATATACAAATAAAAATATTATTAAAGTAAAGAAAATAAAATAATATAAATTTAAACAAAGTATAGTATAGTAAAGTATAAATAAAGTAAAAAAAAAAAAAAACAAATACATAACAAAACAAAACAAATCAAAACAAAACATACAAAACAAACCAATAAAAAATCAAAAAAACAAAAAAACAAAAAACACAATAAAAAAAAACAATAACAAAAAGAAATCAGATAAAATATATTTAAAAAAAAAAAATGGAATAAAATTCAAATACAACAGATTAAAAAGATTTTTTTTCTTTAAAAAATTCAGAAAGCTTAACATTTATACAATCCAGTGAATCCACAAATGAGAAAAACGAGGATCTATCATAAGAACTTACCAAAAACAATTCCAAAATTCCCGAAAAAATTTTCGAAAAATAAAATCTCCTTGATAAAATGTAAAAATTTAAGCAAGAACTTCTCGAAGCATATTAAAAATCCTAATAAGACTATTAAAAATTAAAAGAAAAGCACTCAAATAATTTGCAAATAGATTAAAAAACAGAATCTTCCAAAAATCTTCTTTCATAATTAGAAGAAGAAAAAATATCTAAATTATCATCAATAAAAATACAAAAAGATTCCAATAATATCACTTTGGAAAAAACTGAAGACATATAAAAACTCAAATCCAAATATAAATAAAAAATTTAAATGCTAAAGGATAATATAGAGGACTTAGAACTTCAAAAAAATCAATTAAATGAAAAAAATATTCATTAAGCAAAGTTTATTTCATAACTTAAACAAGATCTATAGCTTTAAAATGAAGAAAACTTAACCGAAAAAATTAAAAATATGAAACAAAAATAAAAAAATACTTAAAAATTTATTAATTGTATATTTGATATGGTAAATAATTGTTACCCTTAATAAGATAATGGAACTTAATAAGTTCCTAATTTGAAATAAATATGGAAATGTTTAAAAGAAATAATGTAGGAATATATTTATTTGAAAAACTAGGCTTTATATTAAAAAAAATATGGATAAGATTTAATGTTCAAATCTTGCTTAATCCAAAACCAAATATAAGAAAACGAAATGCTTGTTTAAGATATAAAAATGGTTTTGAAAATTCAAAAAAATAAAGAAATACTGCCCTTTATATAATAAATTGTTTAAGAAAATGAGGCTTTTAAATAATTTTAGAGTTAATAAGGATTTATCTAAAATGAACAAATAAAACAAAAACAATAAACTTAAAGTTCTACTTTTAATACTAATTTAGAAAATAATTACAATTTTACTAATGTATAGGCTAAGAAAAAAAGCATTAAATCAAACAAATTAAGATTTTAAAGTCCATAATAATAAAGGTACTAATAAAATTATTTTTAATCAAATCCTTATGCTTATATTAATTTAAATTGAAGATAAAAATAAATATTATATATATAAAAAAATAAAAAATATATAGTTTTTATATTTTGTTTAAAAATCATAATTATTAACAAAAAATTTTGATTTTTTTTAAAATAATTTAAATTTTGTAAATATCATATATATATTTTTTTTATTTGAAAATATTTTTATATTTAATAATATCATCTTAGCATTTAACTCAATATAGATAAAAAAAATAAGTTTTAATCATTTATAAGCTTATTAAATTTAATTTCCTTTAAATTGAATTATAATGAAAATTAAAAAAATTAATATTATTATAATTATTAAATATATATTATTTTTTTTAATTTTTATGTTTTTAAATGAATACTAAATTTTTAATTTATCAAAATTAATAATATCATCAAGAAAATATTAAACATTTTTAATTTTGATTTAAAATATTATCATATTTTAATATTATATTTATTTAAAAATCTATTTAAAAAACAAAGTTTTAAAATAAATTACATTTTTATTTATTTTTTATTATAAATACAATTTTTTAAAATATTTTTTCTCATTAAATTAAATGATTGATATATTTTTTATTTATTTTTAATATATTTATGTATATATATATTTATAAATTAAATACATTATATAGAGTTTTTATTTTTTTACAATAAACATTATTAAAATAAAACTTTACTATTTTTATAAGTTTCCATTTAAAAATTTTTAACTTTACTTTGTTTATATTCTTATAAATAGTAATATTTTTTTCATCAAATAAATATATCTTTTAATTATTTAAAGAACTATTATTAATATATTAGCTTTATTTTTCTTAATTAGTTTAATAAGCATCATATACATTTAATAATCTAATATACTTATATATTTATTTTTAAATTAAAATATTTTCCAACAAAAATAAAAGATTTTAATTAATAAAGGTTATTTGTATTTCTATTGATTTTATTTTTCTTACTTTTTTATTTAAGAAAAAAAGTTAATTTATTTTTCCATAAAAGTGTCTTAAAAATTTTGACTTTGATAAATTAAATTTCTTTTCTCAAAAAAATAATATTGATAATATATTCATAAAATTACTATTTTTTATTTATAAAATTTAATATTTAAACCTTAAATATTCTAAAACATTATGTATATTATAAATTAAAAGAAAATTTTTTATATAATTTTTAGTTATAATTATATATATCTTTTAATTTAATTCTTTTTTTTTTTTTAACCTCTTATATTTTATTTATAAACTATTTATAATGTTATTTCTTTATTCAATTTACGGTTTTTTATACTTTAAATACATTCCAAGCAATCCAAATTGTTTTTTCCTATTCCTATATTTATTCCATTTGTTCGTTTTATATTCAATTTATTGAAATTATTAATGTTATCATTTTAAAGAATTAATTGTTTATTTTTATTTTTTAAATGTTTATTTTACTATATTATAAATATACGATTTAATTTAATTTTTTTAATTTAATATTATAAGTTATTATATTTTAATTCGTAGTTCTTTCATTAAGATATTTTTTATTCTTTTTTAATTTAAAATGTATATTTATTTTTTAAATATAAGATAAAATATATTAAATATAGTAATAATAACATAAAATATATATATATAATCATATTTATTTATATTTTTTTTGATAATATATTATTTAAACTAAATTTCTCTAAACTTTTTTCTAAATTTATATAAAAAATTTAAAAATTATATAAAATTTTTACTAATAAAATAAAAATTTATTAAATAAATTATTATTTAAAAAATTTTCATTTTTAAAAATTAATAAATAAATTATTATTTAAAATAATGCTTTTAAAAATTAATAAATATATTATTATTTAAAAATAAAAGAAGTAAATAAAATTAATAAATTTTTTATAAATAAATAGAATAATATATATATTATAAATATCTAAATATCCAATTTTTAACATAAATTTATAATTTTTACAAAAATTCCTATTTTAAAAATGAAATTAATATTGCTGCTCTATAGGTTTTCTGATTAAAACTCTTCTTAACTATAACAATTTACAATTTCCAATTAATCTAAATATTTTTCTCATAATTAAAAGCCTTATTATTAAATTTGTTAAGAATTAGAATCATTAATTTATTTAATAAATTATTTATTTAAATGAATAATAATTTTTCTTTTATTTAAAATTTTTACAAATTAATATTTTAAAGCCAAATATAATTTTATTTGTTTTGATTAAAAAAATCAATCTAATATTTCTAAATCTTTTTCTAAAGGCTTTTTATAAATAAGCAAATATTTCTAATTTAAATAAATAAAATCTCATATTTTATTATATTTATTATATGGTTTTTTAATTTTAGATTCATAATGTATTTAAAAAGCTTATTCGCTATTTTTTCCCTATTTAATTATTTTTCCAAAAACCTCCTTACTAAATTTCCTTTATAAAGTTAAAATAACAAATTTTTTTATTCATTATATAAATTTTTATAAAGATAAATAGAATTCTTATTTTTTTAAAAAAAAAAAGGATTTGAAGAAAAAATTAATTTAGTTTTAACCATTTTATATTATAAAAGTATTTTAATTAAATATAAAATGCTCTTAACACATAATTAATTAATTAAATATTTTCTTTTAAAAATATATTATTAAATTATATGTATTTATTTAATTTTTGTTGAATAAGAAAAATGTATTTATTTTTTGTTAAATATAAGAAAAATGTATTTAATTTTTGTTAAATAAGAAAAATATATTTAAAAAATGTTAAATAAGAAAAATGTATTTAATTAATAATTTTTTTTAAAATAAAATATTTTTATTACTTTATATAAATTAAATAATTATATATTTATTTTATAAGATTTTTATTTAAGATATATAATACTTTTTTTATCAAATAATTAAACAAATAATAGTATATAATATATATTAAAAATTATCTTTAAAACTCTATTATTAATTTTTTTTTTATATTAACAAAAGCAAATGAATTTAAACGAACTTTTTATCCTTTCACAATAATAAAAATATTATGAATTAGTCTAAAAATTAGATTAAAATGAATAAAGATTTAATAAATAAGCAACATAAATAATTTTATAAATAATTAATTAGGACATGGAATAAAACTTCTTAATATTCTTATATACAATTACTTACTTAGATCCAAAGACAAATTTGAATTTATATGAAAGATTAATAAGGTCAGTAGGAAACGGTCAATAAGCAATTTTCAAATTAGATAGACTTTATAAAGTAATTGAAAATTTTAGAAATGCTATGCTTGAATAAGGATAAACAATAAAAACAATAAAGCTTTACGAAGTAATAATATATATAAAAATTATTTAAAAATATAAAACAAGAATATACTTAATTTTAAAGGTTTTAATTAATAGTCTTTCCAAATAAAATTTGAAAATAACTAGATTTCATACGTACTTTTTAGAAGCCTGCTTAATTTCTAAAATGTATAAAAGTGCATTAAGAATTATTGATGTACCAATAGTTTAATTAGATTCTAAATCATGTATAAATTTTTATATTTATTAACATTTTTATATTTATTTATAATAAAAAAGGTGTTAATGAAGAAGATGTATTGAATTTTTTTTACTTTTCAGGATGTATATACCTCGGTTTAAAGGTTTTTTTATTATTTTATTTATTAATTGATTTTTTTTATAATCAAGAGATATAATGATGCTAAATAAGCATTTTCTAAGACAATTAAATTATATACTTTTGATTTAAATGAATCTATTATTGAATCATCAAAAAAATATTTCTTATTAAAAATTATGAATGGAAAAGTAATTAAAATATGGAAAAAAAAAAACTATATATAAAGGAAATAAAAGAATAGAAATTTTATAATTATGGAAATGTTCATATGAAAACAATGCACACACTTTTAAATTTATATAAATATGCCGAAAAAAATTTAGAGTAATTTGATTAATTTGCAGCTGTAAATATAGATGAGTTTAAAAGGGATGGAAATTATGTAAAAAATAGTATATATATATATTTTTAAATAAATATATGATTTTTTTTAAAGGATTTACTAATTTAATCAAGAGGAAATTTCGCAGTTAAATAATTGAGAAATTTATAAGAATTATACTATAGAATATAAATAAGGTTTATTTTAAAAAATTATTTAAAAAATAAAAATAAAATAAAGCAAACTATAATAAGAAATATAGCCTTAATTTTAAGATATAACTTAATTTTAATATTAAGTAAATAAAATTGAATAAATGTTCAAAATAAATAGAAAATAAGATTGCATTGAATTTATCTAAAATACTTAAGTCAACCATTAAAAATAAATTTTGGAACCTTTAGGCAAATAATATGGCTTAGTAATACTAATTTTTATTATTCTATTTATATATTTTAATTTAAAAGCTTAAAGAAATCAAATATTCTTATGAAAAAGAAAACGAATAAATGATTTTAGAGAGACTTTAATAACCAGATGCAATAATAATTTGAGATAAATATTTATCCTTAAAAAATTTATAAAACAAAGTAATATTAATATATATTTTTAATATCTATTTAGTTTATAATTTTTTTTTTTTTTTTTTTAATAAATATTATAATAAAATACTTATATCAATAAATATATAATGACTTAAAAAATATGAGTTTTTTTGATATTTAATTTAATATTTTTAATTTCTTTATAATAATCTAACAAATCTTTATATTTATATTCAGAGAAAAATATAAATATATAATAGAAGTAATAATATTAATAATATTATATGAAATTTAAATTAAAATATCATAAATATTTAATATTTATTTAATTTAAGAGGCAATAAATAAATATATAATATATTAAAAAATCAATAATATTTCAACAAAACAATAGTATAATATAAGAAAATATTTAATCCAAGATTTTTATATAAAAATGAATATTATTTATAGTTATAAAAACAATAAATAAGATTTAAAGCTTTCTAGAAATTTTATCATAAAAAAAAAATATTAAGAAAGCAAAATATATTTTATAGACAATTTTTTTTTTTTTGTTAATAGAATAATAGTATTATTAGTTTTTAATGTTAAAACACAAAACCAGAGCCTATATAAATAGAAAAAAATCAATTATAAAATTTTTATTTAAAAAAAAAAGAATTTAATATTGAAAAATAAACTCAATTTAAATATTAATTATTTTTTTTTTCATATGGAGGTAAAAACCCATCAAATAATATGAACGAAGAAAAATAGTTTATTTATGTCATTAGTCAATAAAAAAAAAAATGTATGAATAATTAATTAATAAGAATAGGAATTATAAAAATATAAATACAAAGTACAAAATCCTTAACAAAAATAATGAAAAAAGTTAATTACTTACTATATATATAATTTATTAAAGGAAAAAAAGTGAGAGCTTTTTAAGTATAAATTACATAAATATAATAATAAGAAAATTAATCGAAATTCCATAAAGAAATTCAAGCCCATATAAAATAATTAAAATCAAGTCATTGAAAATAAAATTTATCAATATATTTTTATTATCATTTGCTTTTAAAGAAATGTATTTTATTTTAATATATTGTTTTTTAAAAAAAATCATTATTAAGAATAACATATAATTTAAAACCGATTTCTAATAATTGTATTTTAAGTAATTTATAATAATGAAATATAAAAAATAAGCAATTACAATACGATTAATATAAATGACATATTTTTTCAATTATTTCCTATTTATTATTATTTCTAAAGAAAGCAAATACATATTTAAAATAGAGCATAAATGAAATATAACATAAGAATATTTTAATAAAAGAAATTATATACATATATATTCATTAAATGAATACGTTAGTAATCAAATATATAAATTTTAGAAATATTTAAATTATAATCTTTGAAAAAAAAAAAAAAAAACTTTAAATTTTAGAAATATTTAATTAGGAATAAATTAAAAAATAATTTAAAAAAATTTAAATGAATTTAATTTGATATAGGAAAAGATAAAGAAATCGATATTATTAATATTAAAAAATTAAAAAAAGTTTTCTAAAATTATATTTCATTTTTTGAAAAAAAACTCAAGAGCAGATTAAAAGTTTTCTAAAATTCTTAATATTAATCTAAATATAATTAAAAATTTAAATAAATATCAGAAATAAAATCAGCATATATATTATATTTTATAATAATGACCATTTTAAATCTAAAAAAAACCTATAATTCCTTTATTTTTATTCCAAAATTTGATATCAAAGATATATTAAAGAATAATAAAAAACAATAATTATCCAATTAATTAATTATACATATACATATAAATTTATCCCAAAATTTTTAATTTAAAGCTATGATAAGTTATAAAATTAAATAAATATTTAAAATTAATAATTAATTTTCCTTATTTTATCAAAACGACTGAAATTTTTTTAATTAAAATTGCTTTTTGAATATATATATAATATAAAAAGAAAGCTTTTTTTTATTTATAAAAAAATAAAAGAATTTAAATATTTATTCGAAATAAATTATGGCATTAGAAAATTATTAACAAAAAAAAATTGATAATTTAATTTTCATTAAATTTTTTAATTTAATTAAAAAAAAAAAAAAAAAAACTTTAATATGTATTTTTTTTATATAATATTCAATAATTTAATAATAAAATAATAATAATTATATCTCTTTAACCTAATTTTAAAATATATAGAGGTTTAAATTTACAATAATTTAACAAATATTTGATGATGAAAAATTATTAAATTAATAATTATTTTTTATTAAAGTAAAATTAGTAATATTTTATTGATGTATGTATCTAAAAAATAAATATTTAAAGAAATTTAACATATAAAAATACAATTTAGAAGAAAATAATAATATTTTACTTAAAGTTTTTTAAAAATCAAGAAAAAGTAACAAAAATTAAATAATAATAAAAATAAAAATAAAATAATACTGGGAACTATTAATCTTTTTTTTTAAAAAAATAATATTATAATTTATTAATAACGATAATAAATTATAATAAAATAAAAGCTTTTATAATTTTTTTTATTATATAATAATTACATATATACATGTTATAAATAACTTATATTAGAATATAATTATCAACTTTTTCTAATATTTTATAAAGAAAATATTTAAAATTTAATTTTTTTTTTTTTTTTTATGAAATTAAAAAAATTATAATTTTTAGAAATTTTTTATAATAAAATTTTGTTTGTTTATTTTAAAAATAAATAAACATAACATTTTATAAAATAAAAAAATAAGATTAAATATTTTGTTTATTTTTTTTTGAAAAAAATTAATATACATAAATATATAAATATTTAAAACAATGGGATATTTATTTTATATATAAATTATAAAATTATCATACTCTTTTCATATAAAATTAAATCATATTTATAAATAAAATTTAAAATTGTTTATAAATCAATAATTTTCGTTTTTATTATTAATACTTTCTAAAAAGTTATTGTTTTAATACTTTTTACCTGTGAAAAAATCTATTATTAAATAAGAAATTAATAATATTTTTTTTTTTTTCCCAATTAAAAATAAAAAACTTTACTTAAAGAATATATAGAAGAAGAAATAGATTTAGATTTAATAGAGCTTTAATTATTTTTAGAACACAAAGAGAATCTTTCATTATTTTCCTATAAATTATAAAAAGATCTATAAGTAGTTAATCCGTATTAATAAGTTTTTATAAGTGTTGAAATCTTATCTTATTTATTATCATCATCATCATTATGATTATTTTGAAATGGTTTTTTTTTACTTTATTTTTCGTTTTCAAATTTTTCAATATCTTTAATTAAAAAATAATTCTATTTTTTTATTTTATTTTATTTTTTTTTTTAAAAAAAAAAACACCTTTACAAATATCTTCCAAAGTTAACCCTTTTTCTTATTTATTATTGCTTTTTTAAAAATTATTAATTTTCAAAACTGCCACATTGTTATTACTATCATATAAAACAGCTTTTTCAAAACATTCAAGCGCATTTTCTAAGTTTCCAAGTCTTTAAAAGCATTCTCCTTAGTAAAAATAAGCTTCTGAATAATCAGTTTTTAAATAAATTGATTTTTCCAAAGATTACAAAGCAAGCTAATATTACTTATTTAAATATTATATTTTTCCCAAAATAAACATTTATTTATAAATGTTTTTTTTGTAATATTTATTTGTACTTTTATCAGATAAATCAATTAATTTTATCTAATTTTAAATGGCTTCATTATATTCTTCTATTTTTATCAAAAGAGAAATCTTACTTTGTAAAACAGGAATTTAGACAGGGTTTATATTTAAACAATCATTATAACTTTAAATTGCTTATTTATAATTTTTTAATTTTTCTTAAACTAATGCTTTTAAATAAAATGCGTTTACATTTTTTGTTTCTAAGTTTGTAAATTGTTCCAAGCATTCTAATGACTCTTTATATTACTTTTATTAATAAAAAATATTTCCTTTGTTAAATAAAGCAGTGTATGAAATTTAATCTATTTAAAGAATTTCATTTTGACAATTTATATATTCTTAATATTATTTTAAAAATAAATAACAATCAGCCTTTATATATAAGTATTGTATATTTTATAATCCATTTTTTTATATCTATTCGTTTATTTGATTTATAGATTCTATATATAATCCCTTTTTTATCATATCTTTAATATTTTCAAATTCTTTAGTATTTATTTCTTAAATTTTAAGAATATCATTTATTAACTTTCTTTATATATATATATATATATATATATATATATATATATATATATATATATATATATATATATATATTTATAAATATTATATACTTTTAAGGACTTATCATTTTTTTAAAAAAATAAAATTATTTTTAATAAAATTTTTTTAAAAAAATATATATATATTAATAATTATTTTATATATAAATTATATTTTTAATTTTTTTAATTAAATTTTTTAATTATTTTACAAAAGATAAATTATAAAACATAATAAAAATATCATTGAATAATAAAAATTAAAATAAAAAATTGCTAGCTTAAATTAATTATGGATTTTTTTATATTTTCTAAATATTATTCGATTGCTAATAATCTACTTTTAAGCAGTCTAAGCATCATTTATATAATTTTTTTTTAAAAAAATTAATTATATTATATAAAATTTAAATAATATAAGATTACTTAAATATAAAAACAAAAACTATTAGAAAATTAACAGTTAAAGAAAATTTTTTACTTTATTATATTATTATAAAAATATACTTTTTTTCAAAAAAAATTTATAAATTTTTTAATTTTGAAACAAAACAAAAACAAAAAAACAAAAGCTATGTTTTGATTCCTAATAAATATAATTAAATAAATTATTAAAAAACAACTTTATTTATTAATATAAAATAATTTTAATTTTATAGTTTTTTTTATATTATTTCTTTTTTTTAAAATAAATATAATGTTTTAAAAACAAAATACATATAATAATTATTTTATATATAAGGAATAAAAAATTAAAATAAATAAGGTTGGGAATTTCTTCCAATTTATTTTATAATTTAACTTCTTATTCATAAACTTAATAATTATTGATCCAAACTCCTCCTTCTTAAAATTATCAGTTATTCTAGAAGCTTTAAATAATAGTATAATGACTAACTAATACCAATTTTTTAATTATTCTTAACATTTAAATAAAAAAAAGAAGTTAAAATAGCACCTTATTAATTTTGAAAAATTATTATTATCATCTTCGTAAAGCTTATTGGTATTTATTTTTTTAGAGTTTTAATTATTGTTAAATTTCCTTTTTTCTAAAATTTATTATTTTTATAAATTTTCATTTATATTATTTCCTCATTTTATAGAATTAATAAACATTCCAAATTTATATACTCGAATTCCTTTAATAATTTGAAATTCTGTTCTTTATAAATTTCTATAGAATTTCTTATTTCGGATTTAACTTAACAACCTACTTAACAAATGTTTTTTCACCTAAAAATGAGCAAACAACTATATTTGATTTATCTTTATGCTTTTATAAAATACCAAAATAAATTTGTAAAGCAAGCATGAGCTAATTAATCAAAAATATATATACTCTATCAGAAGAATAGTCTTAATTTACTTTTTTACCTACTTTTGTAAATTAATAAATTTTAATAAGCATTTTGAATATACATGTATTAGTTTTCAAAGGATATTTAAATTATTATTTATATATTTTTTCAATTTTTGCATTTTTTTTATATTATTATAAAATAGATTTTTATTTTAAACAAATATACAAAATAATATTTTACAAAAAAAATAAAAAAATTATATGAACATATATATATATATATATATTAATATATAATATAAAATATTTATTTTATATTAAAAATCAACATAATTTTAAATTAGTTAAAAAAAATGATTAGGAACTTATATAAATCGATTCTAAATACAAATACATTTCCTATTTAAAAGATTTTCAGAAATTTCAACATTTAATTTGACTAATTAAAAAAATAAAAAGAGCAAGAAATCGCTGATATTTTAAAATTAGAATTATAAGCGAAATATGTATATATTTAAGATACTACAATAACTGGATCATGTAATAAAATATATTAACAACATAAAAATAATTTTAATCTAATCGTTATTAATTAAAGGTGGATAAATGTATAAAATGATTGTAGAATCTCCTCTTTTTACTGAAAGAAGTAAAGTTGAATAGCATTAAATGGTTAATAATGCATTAAGAGAAGTATTAAAGGAAGTACATGGATATAATTTAAAAACAAGATAAGTATAGTAATAAGAAATTGTCTAGAAAGTTTAAATAGAATAATGATAAATACAAAATATTAAATTATTTGTATTATAATTAACAACAACAACAAAATATTTATATAATAAAATATAATAAATTAAAAAAATAATATAAATGTTTCATATTATTTTTGTTTTGTAAAAATACTCAATCTATAAAAAAAATAAAAAAAAAAAATAGAAGAAAGATATAAATGATATTTTATTTTGATTGAAATTTTTTTAAAACTATATGAATAAGTTATATTTGAATAAGTAATATTAATTGTAAAAAAAATATTTAAAATAATTTTAAAAATTATTAATTAATTTTAGACAAATATAAATATATTAAATATGAATGTACTAAAATTAACTGATAAATAAAAAAAATAACTAAGAATAAAAAAAAAAATAATATATAAATAATATAAATATTTATATAAATATATATATATATATATATATATACATATATACCTGCATACATGCATATATGCATACATATATTTATACATATATATTATATATGTATATATATTTTATATAATTTCATATTAAAAACTACTTTTCACGATTTTTTTATTTTTAATATGTATATAATCTTTATTTTTTTTATCTAGATAATTAAAATCAAAAATGTTTAATTTTATTTGTATTATTTGTATGTTTTTATATTTTCTGTTTTATTTTTATATAAATAATGTTGGTTTTTTTTTTAGTTTTTAAAATGAAATTACAAAAATATTAAACAAAGCTATTCAACTAATAATATTTTTTCAAAATTATTTAGTAAAATATTTTAAATAAAATAAAAATAAACATTATTATAATGAATATTGAATTAGTATTAAAATAAAAAAATTTTAAAGAAAATAAAATAAAGTTTATAATATCAAGTAATATTAAAGTTAAAAGTCAAAAAGTATATAAAAAAAAAATATTTACTATTATAATAATTATTTAAAAATTTTATAATAATTTTACATATTTTAAATATGGGATTTAGAAAAAGCCGTATTTTTAGTTCATTACCTATATTAAATATTGTTAATGCTGATTAGGAAATTTAAAATAAACATTTTTAATAAATTAAGTAAAAAAATTATTAAAATTAAATTGATTATAAGAAATTATACATTATATAATTTTTAATAACAATATGAATAATCTATGAATAATAATTTAATGGATATATAAAAGCAATGAAATACTAACTTGCCAATTATATAAAATTAATAGAAAAAATAAGATAATAGATTATAATTAAAATAATATAAATTTGTATTTTGTTAAAAAGCTAAAAGATATAAAAATAATTTCCCAAAAAAGAAGTTTTATTTGAAAAAAAATTAATTAAAAGAAAAATTTTTTTAGATATTTTTTTATAGAAATAATATGGAAGAATTAAATAGAATTTTTTTTATTTTTGTGAAAAAAAAAACATTTTTTTGTAAGAAAATGAGGAGAAAAAAAAATATATTTTTTAACAAAAAATATGAAATTGAATGGGGAATATAATTTTTTTCTTTTTGGACAATTTTTGATCAGACTTTTTAGATTTTTATAAAAAGACAATTTTTTGTGACTAAAAAACAAAAGAAAATTTATATTTATAATAGTAAAAATTCTGCTAAAATAATTAAAATTATATAAATTTTTTAATAAATTAGATATTTTTATTTATATAATTTTTTAATAAAATAATTGATTTTTTTTTTTTGTCTTTTTTAGTAAAAAAAAATAAAATATTTTTATTTTATATTAAAAATTAAAATATTACGATTAATTTATAAATGGCTTTATTAATAAAAAAATATATTCAATCAAATTTTAGAAAGTTTTTTATTTTTTAAATTATTATTAAAAATAATAGGAATATATTAACAATAAATTATCTAATCAAACTGATTATAGCTTTATTAATTATTGTCAAATTTACAAAAAATTAATGTTTAATTTTATTTATAAATGATATATCCACATTTTTTTTATTTTATTTATAAACAAAACCATAAAAAAATAAAGATTACTATTTTTTTTTTTAATTAAACTTAAAATAATCAACACTCTTAAATGGAATTTAAGATAGGATAAAATAATATTAAATATATAAAATTATTATGTTAAAAATATCAGATTATTAAGACTTTTTGTAAATAAAATCAAAAAAGGAAAATTAATTTATTTAAATAGAAAATTAAAACTAAGTCATAAAAAATTAAATAAAAATCAAAATATTAATGAATGTAAACTTAAAATTTTTTTATATTAAAATGGAAGTAAATCTAAATGACCCTTATAATTTAAATCTATAATAATATTATAAATAGTATTAAAATAATTAATATTTTTATAAAAAGAAAAACCTTTTTAAAATAAAACTTATATATTTAAACATATCAACTATAATAAAATTAATAATTATTTTATTTAAAAGTATTAAATATAAAAAATAAAAGATTAGTAAAAAAATTAAATTGAAAATATAACTCAATAAACATAGTAATATTAAAAATAAATAAATTAATATTATAATTTAATAAAGAAAATAAACAATTTAAAATAGAAAATTGATTAAAAAATAATTTTTGAATAAAAAATAATAAGAATTTAATATTCACTTTATTTATTGAATTTAAAGCATACTGAAAAATAATGGGTAATTGAAATTGTTAGAAATTATTAATTTCTTATTAATAAAAATATGTTATTAACTTTAAGAAATAAACTAGTATACTAAAATAATTTAAATTTTTTTTACATTTATATCCTAATAAATTGAAAGCAAAAAATTATAATATAGCTTAAAACAAAGATAATCTATATATGAAAAAGATTTTTAGAGAGTTTTGAAATATAAATAAAAAAATTAATTTAAAAATGAATTATAATCAAAAAACTCAGAAAAATTAATTTAAAAATATAACTAAAAATTAAAGAATTATTAAAGAAAAATAAATATAATTTTTTTAATAAAAAGTAT
>NW_004086027.1:0-28590 GCF_000220395.1 Ichthyophthirius multifiliis
TTACAAAAATATATTTATTAATATATAAATTATTATAATTATAAATTTAATGTATAATTATTATTTGATTATTTTAATATAATTATATTATTGATTTTTTATATATATATATAGATATATATTTGATTTTTATTAATATATATTTATTTTTATTTTATAAAATTTTATATAAATTAAGAAATAATAATATAATATAATAGTATTAAATAATTTTTATATTATTAAATATATTTTAAATAAAATTTTTTTATTTATTTACTATTTTTATTTAAAATGTATATTTTTTATATATATCTTTTATTATATATTATAAATATTATATTATAAATATATTTTCTTTATATTTTTTAATATTAATGATATATTATTAAAATAAATATTTTATTTAATTTTTTGTTTATTTCAATAAATAAAAATATTTTATTTATTTTAGTTTAAAAAATCCTAAAATTTATTAGCCTTTTTAGATAAAATTTTTTATATATTATAATTTTTTCAATTATTTTTTATTTCTTTCTTAATTTTTTTATTTTACCTAATTATATTTAATACAAATCTATAAAATAATTATAAGCATCTATTTAATTTGTATTTTATTTCTTTTTTTTTAATCTTATAATAATTTTTAAAATAATGTTACCGAGAAACAAAAACACCATTATAATTTTAAAATATTATTATTTTAATTGTTTTTTTTTATTTTTATTTTTATAATTATATAAATAAAAAAAGATATTTTATTTTTTTAATTATTTAAATATACAATTTTTTTTTTTAATAAAATAAAAATTATTATATATAAAATTAAAAATATTTCATTAATAAAAAGTTATATGATTAGTACTATTTACTTCATATATATCATCAAAAAGTACAGTTCTTGGAAAATTAATAACAACTTATTTGTATATTTTTTTCCCGATATATATTTAATCACAAAATAATGAAGTCAATACTTTTTAATTTTAAAAGTTTAATTTGTAATAAACCCCATTTTAATCGTTAATGACATTATTTTCGTTTTAAAAAGGTATTTCATGTTAATCAAAACAATTTAAATTAAACAGAAATGAAAATTTGTATCCTCCGTTTATATTAATAAAATTATTATCGAATAAAATAAAATTATATATGTTATTTTAATTAAATTATATAAAACCTGTTTTTATTATTTCTATTTACCCATTTTCTTATTATTTAATATCAAATCTTTGTATATTTCTTTAAAAAGTAAGTGCCAAAAATTAATTACTATTAATCTTTTTCACTCTAACAAAAAAAGTATTATATTAATCATTACTAGTATATGTACATACGAGTGGATTTTCAAAGTTTTTTAAAGAAAATAAAGCTATTTGGTACCTACTTACAGTAATAATATAACTTTTATTATTAAATTATATTTCATCTAAAGCATTTACTTCATTTATATGAAATTCCTTAATTTAAATGAAAAGTTTATGAGAAAATATATTCCATATATTTATTCCTTTACTACAAGTACTTATAAGGAATTTCCCGTTTTCACAGATAACCATTTTTGATGTATAATAATTTTATGTGTATTTTTTTCTGATTTTTATTTATGTATAGTTATTAGTTATTTCACAAAAAAAAATTTTCCCTTCTTCTCCAGCTGCGAAAAATGTATTTTTTTAAAATTAATTTTTCAATAAAATATATAAATGTTCTTTCCCTTTATTTATATATAATTTAAGTATGCATTATTTTTGTTTTTACCAACTTAATTTTGATATATTATTTCGTTTTTTTATGAATTATATATATAAATTATTCCTTATGAACAGGCAAATAATAAATATTTGTTTTCAAATTATATTATAGACGAGGAAATATCAATATTATCATCTAATTTAAAATTATGTATTTATTTATTTTTAAAACTTTTTATAAATATTAATTCTCTTAATTTTCTTGGTTCTATATTGTTTTCTAGATATTAAATCTAATTAATTAAATTTTAATGTTTAGAATTTTATAATAATAAAATTATTTATTTTATGCTATATATATTATATTTCTAGTCATCTTATTTTTAAACATAGCAATAATAGCATAAATATTTAATTTTATATTGCTACAATTATATATAATCGAGTTTTTTTTAATGAGTTTTACAAAGATTTTATTGTTAATTTTCTAAATTTTTATATTCATTTAATTCTTCCATTTTATATATTTATTATTTTAATGAAATAACAAAAAAAAAAAAAAAATTTATAAAAAATGTTTTTGAATATAAATAATAATCAAAAATAAAAAAATTGTTTTTTTATTTTAATAAATTATTTATTCTAAAACAATTATTTATTATATTAAAAGAAAAGAAAAATATCATTATTAAAGTTATTCTATAAATTTTTTATCTAATTGTTATTTACAAATAGGACAAATAATATTTTTTACAAGCCAATTTTTAGCACAAACTTCATGAAAATGATGACTTTTTATAAATAAATAATTATATATATATTAAGTAATGTTTATTACTTATTATTACAAGGAAATAAAGTTATTTATTCATCCAATTTATATTTTTATTAACATATATTGCATTCTTTATCAATAAATTTTTTTAATTAATATGTTGGGCTTATTTTTTCTAATTAGAATTATTTCTTTTAATTTATGTAAATATATTTTATATTATTTATATACATTTCTTAAAGGACTCATTTTTTATTAACGATTTTAATTTCTCTATTTTTAAATCACTTAATGAGGCCATTATCTATTTGCAATCGACAAAACCAAAATTATAGGGGAAATTGCAACAAAAACAAATATTATTACAATAAATAGAAAAAAATACATATATGACTTTAAATTATTATATATATAATTATAATCTCTCTCTATATATATATATATAATTTATATATATATATAATTACTAGAATTAAATAGTAATAGAATATATTATCATCTGTAATAGTTATTTAATTATAATTTAGATAATATAAGTAATTTCCTTCCAGAAAAAGAAAAACATGTACTCTTTATTTTAGATAATACAATTATTATTTTTTTATTAAAAAAAAATATATAAATACATTATAATTAATATTCCAATAAAATTGGCACCTTTTAAATGAATTATAGGATGCATTAAAAAATATAATAAATCATAAAAATTAAAATAAAGATCAGCTTTTTACTCATCATCTAATTTTTAATAAAGTTAATTAATTCTGTATATTTTATGAGCTATATCAATTAATGAGAATAGAAACATATTAAAATACCATTAAGTATACTCACTTGTTGTATTCAAAATAAATAATGCATAAAATAAGTATAAAACTATTCTTATAACATCTACATAAAAATTAAATTTATTTATATTTAATTATAAGGCATAGTCTTGAAACTTTATTTATTAAATAGTTTTTTTTAAAATATGTATTTGTATTTAAAATATTTTTTTTATTATTTACTTCAGTTAATATTGTATCGTTTGAATTATAACTATTTACAGATTATATTGATTGAGAACCACTTAGTATTATAAAAGGTGCTTCCAACATTTTTTTTTTTTATTTTAATTTAATAAAAAGATATAAAAAATAAATTTATTTAGATATAAAATAAATAAATAAAAATATAATTTATTTTATAAACTTATGAAAATATTGAAAAATTTAGTTTTTTTTAGTAAAAAAGAAAAAATATTTTATCACAAAATAAAAATAAAAGGTATAAATAAATAAATATCTTATATTTTTATATTAAATCAAACTTTTTCTATTTTTGTTTTTGAAGAAAAAATAAAGCTTTATTAAATAATTAATTATAAGAATTACATTTTTTATTTTTCGTCTGTATAGCATGAAGACTTCTTGTTATTATCAATGTTTATTATATTAGGATTTTTTATTATATTATTATCTTTCTTTGTATAATAGTTTATTTTATCTTAATTATTTATATCCTTATTAAGATCCTTATTTACAAAATATATACTTTTATTTAAATTAGAAATATCTTAGAATTAATTAATTTCGATATCCTTGATTTAATTAAACGCGTTTAAATAAGAAGAAAAATTATTGTATTTTTAAAAATAATAATCGATTTCATCAAAAATTTTATAGTTAAAATTTTTATAAAATTCTAAATCCATGTTAATGTTTTAAAATAAGTTAAAATAATGTTCATAATTCTTTAAATAATAATATATTTAATAAAAATGTATAATTTTTGATTATTTTTATATTTTATATTTATATGAAACTAAATTTATGAATATAAAATGTATGAAACATATATAAATTAAATAATTTTTAAAAAATATTTAAAATAAAGTATAAAAGAATATATTATAAAATTGCGTATGAATATTTATAAAAAATAATATAAATATATATATTTATATATATATATTTATATATATATTTATTCATATATATTTATTTATATATTATTACCATATTGCTTTATAATGATTAATTAATTAATTCTTATTCATCATAAGTTATCTAAAACTAATTATTATTATTCTAATTTTATATTTTATTTTATTATTAGTTATTATCTATAAATTATTATATTTATTCTGATTTTTTATATTCTCTTGTTACAGGATTTTAATTATCTAATATATTTGAATTTTCTTTAGTTTTTTATAGTTATTAGTTTTATTCCATAATATTTATATTAGCATTATATATATTATTTTGATTATTATTTATTTATACTTCTTAACTAATAATGTTTTTTTCTCTTACATAATTTTCTTTCAATTCATTTATTTTTTTTAAACCTTATCTATACCAATTTTCTTTATTTAAATATCCCTAAATATATATAAAATAATATATATTTATATATATATAATAAAAGATACATCAGGTAATTATAAATCATATTAAATTAAATAAAATAAATCATCTTTTTAATTACTTTTTATTTAATAAATAAACTCCTATTGAAATTTTTTCTTAAAAAATTTATTCACATCTCCTTTTTTCGCTTATAATTTTTTCACTGTTATATTTTTTTCTTAAAAGCGATTTCCTCTAATATATCCAAGCAATTATTTTTCTTAAAAACTTCTATAGACAATTACCACCAGCTTTTTTCATTAAAACCGTATTTGTAATTTTAAAAAACTATATTTTCAAGTTCATTTTTAGGAAAAAAAGGGTTTCTAGTTGAATCCTATATTTTTTCTAATACTTTTACATTTCCCAAAAAAACATCTATGTTCCTTTGTTTACCTTTGTCTTTAAAATTATTATTTAAATGCCTTTCTACAGAAGTAAAAAACTCGAATATTTTTCCTTGTCCTTTCTATTCTTGAATACCTTATTTATGAGCTTTTGTACTACCGTATTATTAAGAAATTTTATCACCCATTCTTTCATACATTCCTCGAAATTCTGTTAATATAGGAGGACATTAAGTCCCTAATTCTTAAAATTTAGTTTATAGTTTATACATTTTCGAAAATTGGTAAACTAATATAATTTCTCCTACTAAAGCTTAAAAAGAATTTGTTCTATCTAAACAATCAACACAGTTTGTACGTAAAACCCCATTTTATAATTCTATATATTGAGAATTTTGATATGGTTTGGAAGAATTACATACTTAAAATATTCCTATTTAATGTACTAAATAATAGGCAAATGAATATGTTTTTTCTACATATTCTTATTTATCTCTTTTTTTATATAAGATATATATGATTTTATTTTTTACGTTTTTAATTGTTTTTTAATATCAAAATGGTAATAAAATATTTCATTTCTTTAATCTATATTCATGTTTATTGTTCTAATTACATGTTCGTATTCTTTTGCCAATAATTATTCTTTGTACTGGTTTCGAAGGATTTCACTAAGTCCATACAGTATATTTTTTCTCCATATCGAGAAAATAAATCTCCAAAATTTTTTTTGTGGCAGCAAAAAAATGATCTTAACTATTTACTAATTTTTATTTTTTTATTTATTATATATAAATATATAAAACATATTATTGGAGGCTTTATTTTTGTAAATAAAGGATTTTAAAACCAATATAAAGGAACAGAACCTCTTACTTAAATAAAAGACGAGCAAGAAGGCTTTTTATAAGAAGATTCTAAGTCAATTAATATTTATTCAGTTTCAACAAAATTAGCGGAAAAACCCTATGAAATAATAATAAAAAAAAAATTATATATAAATAAAAATAAATATATATATATATATATATATATATATATATATATATATATATATATATATATATATATATATATATATATATATTTATATTTATATATATTATATGTATACTTCTTCATTCATCCCTCTTTTAAGGAATCTTGTACCTGCATGATGTCTGCATCTTCTAGAAATTATTGTTGTACTAAATTATTTATATGTTGTTTTAATTACTATTTTTATTATATTTTTTTAAAAAAAATTATTTATATATTTATATTTAGAATACCTATTTATTCAATATATCCATGTAATATAGGTTATATCCATTTTTTATCTTAAATGGTTTTATTAAATTCTGAACAAGCATAATAATTCCACATGAATATTTCTGCAAAGTTTTCGATGTTTTTTTAACTCGAAAATAATCTGTATAATCCTCCTTCATTTTTCTTATTTAAGTTTTTGGCATTTTTTAATACATTTTAATTTAAGCTATTCGTTAAATCATATGTACAACTTAAATAAAAACATTCGGATAAATCGTAGCCTAAAAGAAGTTTGTAACATTCCTCTTCGTCTTTTTATTTTATTCCATGATAAAGAGTTAATACATCTGTTTTTTATATTTAAGATATTTTATGCCCTATTTTTTTTTTTATATTTTTTTTTTATTTTTTTTATTCTGGAATATTTTTAACTTCCTATTCTAGCTATTTTTTGTAATTATTTAATGTAAACCATATAATAGCCTTCTTGGAATTTATAAAATCCAATAATTCCATAACATTTGGCAATTAAAATAGGCTCTTTTTATAATTCATTTAGTTCTTTTATTTATTGAAATGCTTGGTCAAATGTTTCATATTCAGTATAATCTTCGGTTAGAATTTCGTGTAGTTCGATATAGTTTAAGTCTTCTTTGTTATTTAATATTTTAATGTGCAAAATTTTGTATTTTTTTTCAAATTTAGAACAACTTAATAATATATAATACTTTTTTTGTTTAATTTTTATTATGTTTTATATATATTTTTTGATACTGTTTATATTTAATATATTAATATTTCTTTATATCGACTTATATCTTCTTTTGGATATTCTAAGTTCATTTGTTATTTTAAGTATATATAAATATTTATTTATAAACTTTTTTTATTAAATTAATTGATATTTTTGTTATAAATTAAAATTATTTTTATCTTATTTATATTATATTATTAATTTTTTTATAAAATAAGGTTATTTTTATTATTAATATTGTCTTTATTATTTTTAATTAAATAAATAAATTATAATTTCAAATAATTAATTAATATATTATCTTTAATAATTTTATTTTTATTTATTTATTTTTATTTATAAAAAATAAATAATAATCGAATACTTTTAAAAAACAACTAAATAGTAAAATTTTATTAATAAAATTATTTTCTATATTTTATTTAAAAAATTTAAAAAAAGAAAATAAATGAAATAAAGCAACAATCAAGCTATATTAAAAATATCTTAATATAAATAAAATATAATAGGAAATTTTTTAAATCCGAAATTGGAATTATTATTTAATCAAGAAATATTCAATAGCCAACATATAGATTTATACCATAATTTATAATACATAAAAATATATATTTTAATTATTAATATAGTAACATCTAATTTAAATTTGGAAATATTAATGATAAATAGTTTAAATTCTTTTTCATTAATACTTTTAATATTTTCATAAAATATATTATTTAAGTATTTATAAATTTAAAAATGGAAAAGAATTTTGATTTTATTTTATTTAATTTTTGAAAGCGAAATGTTTATGTTTACAATAATAAAAAACTATAATAATTCAATATAAATTATAATAGTACAGATTTTACTTTTTTTATAATTATTTATTATATTGGCGACATTTTACGAGGCTTTTTTTATAATAATTTTAAGAAATATATTCATTATTTATTAAGGAAATAGTGAATTTAAAGAAAAAATAGAAAAAACAATTTTATTTTGCACTATAAATATATTAATATACTTATAAATAAATAAATATATTCGAAATTTATGGAAAGTTTAAAATTTTTACCAAAAACAAGTATAAATTAATAATAGTTTATTTAATAATTTACATGCTATTTTAATAATTTGTGATTAGAAATAATAAATAATTGAGTTGACTTAAAAATCTAAAGAATTTTTATAAAAATACGAGAATTTATACTAAAAAAAAATCACTAATATAAGTTAGATTTTTACATCAAAATAATAAGAAATTCATCTAAAAAATGCAATTGAATTTTGTCTATAATAAAACGAAGGAATAGAACTAGAATTTTATATAGAAAAATTTAATAATAATTATAATGATATTTTATAAGAAAATAGGGTTATTTTTAAAAAATAGTCATTAAAATTAATGAAATTTATCATTTTTCCAATCATTTATAATGGAAATATGAATATTCAAATACTAATTTAAAACTGTGATAAAAGATAGGCTATTTTAGAAACTTGTGAATTCTATACTAATTATGTCTTATAGAATTGTATCGAAAATATATCTTCTTTGGAAAAAGAATATGTCAAATGGAGCAATATGGTTAGCTTAAATATTATTAAAAATGATGATTTAAAGTAACTTTCGTAAATTTTATATGAAAATCATGTCTAGTATAATTATTTGAGTGTCTTGAATATTTTATAGAGAGAATTCGGCCAAAATACACTCAAAAATTTCTAAAAATTTGACCTTAAAGCATGTATGATACATTTTGTGGAAGTTATTATGGTCAAGAAAATATAGAATGTGTAAAAAATATATTTAGAATTCGAAGAGGCATTTCCTTCAGAAGAAGTTTCGGGGGATGACGTGTAATTTCATTTAATGATGACTTGTTTATTAGAATTTATTATAGATTAAAATAATACTAACTAGAATTAAGAAAAGGCAAATACTCCAAAAGAAAAAGGAAACATGAAAAATGAAATAAATATAGATTGTAAATTAAAATAAATTAGTAAAAGTGGAAATTATGTAATATTAATAGAATTTATGTTTTTATGTAGTTAAGAGGCAAAATAATTTTTAAAAGAAATTTTAGAAGAATTGAAAATTGAAGAAGATGAAGAAGGAAATATAGAAAACTTTAATAAATTATTATCGCCTTTTAAAATAGGAAATAAAAATAAATAATAAGTTGATTTTTTAATAATTTTTACTCTTTTAAAAAGATATGGTGGAAAAATATATCTATAAGAATAAATTGAAGATAGTTTCCTTGAAATTCCTAATAAAAATTAAATAAATTTTCAACATGTTATTTTTTGTTTAGAAATGAATTTTTTTCCAGTAGAAATGAAAACTGTTAGTGCTGAACCTCCTCCTTAAATATTAGGATCACCTAGTACTAATAATATTAAATGGTAAATATAAAAAAATTCATTAAGAAATCCTACTGTGCTTAATTTAACTTTTTGTAGAGAACCTATGAAAAATAAGTAATTTTTTATTTTTTAATATATATATACATATATATAAAAATATAAATATATAAACATATATATATATATATTTATATATTTATATATTTATATATATATATATATTTATTAAATTATTCTTTTACTTTTTTTTTTTTTTTATTAATAATAAATTATGTCAAAGAATTTAAAAAATAGTTAAAAGAAATATACATGGGAATAAAAAGATATAAAAGAAATTAAGAAAATTTAATTGTAATAAAACAAAGTAAATCCAAATGTTGTATGTTAATAATTTAAATCTTAAAAAGGCCAATAATAATTTACTGAAATCGATAAAAATAATAATAATAATAACTTACTAAATTCTTAAAAAGATAAAAAAAGCACAAAAAAAAATGTTTCAGGCTAAGAATTACCAAATAATAAAGTAGCAGCAAAATCAAAAGAACCTTAAGAAATATAAATAACAAGAAAATGCTCTATTTAATAATAATAATAAATATTTGAATTTTAAATGTATAGAAATGATAGTGAAGAACATAAAAATAAATTTACTAGAAATTAAATTAAGAAAAAAGAATCTATTTTAATAAGAGAAGATAGTCAGAGTGATAATCATAATAGTTCGAGTAATATTAATCTTATTTCGGTAAAGGAAATAGGACTTGGTAATAATAATATTGTATAATCTGCTACTCTATTGAGACTTTCTTAATAATAAATTGAAAAATAATAATAATAAAATGATAAATAATAATCTTAATTATTAAATGATTTGAAATAAGAGAATGAGATAAAAATGCATAAATCGGATTTTTATTATGAATAGAAAAAAAGAAATTCAATATAAAAATTACTAAATGAAGAAAACATATAATAGATTGTATAGTCACATATTTAAAAATTAAAATATTTTTATACGAAATAAGCTTAATCTTTACTAAGGGAGATTGTGAAAAACTCGAGTATTTTAAAAGAAGAAAATTAAATTTTTATAATTGAAAAACCGTAAATTCAACTCTAAAATCCATTAAAAAATTATAGAAAATTAATAAAAAAAGCTCTTGCTTTTAGATAATAGTAATTATAAGATTAAAGTGGAAAAAAAGATATGTTACATTAAAAAAAAATATAAAGCTTAAATATTGATAATAATAATTATTTTAAAATGTCCTTAGAAAGAAAAGATAGTAATATTTAAAATGAAGAATTATAGGTTTTTTAGTCACTAGATAATATAGAAAATAAAAGATTTAATGACAAAAAATTAATATAAACATTACCTAGTATAAATAATTTTGCTAATATAGAGAGATAAGAAAGTATGATATCTAAAAATAATTAATTGAGTTTGATAGTAAATTAAAATAGATAACATAGATAAAGTATTATCATTAATAAAAATATATAAAATTTAATATAATAATAATAATAGTAATAGTAATATTAATAATAATAATAATAATAGTAATAATAATATTAATATTATTAATAATAATTATAATATAATGATTAATATTAAATAATAAATAAATAATAATCTAATTAAAATTTATAATTAGAAAAATAATAAAATTAATTATTAGAATAAGAATAAATTTAATAATAAGACTAAGAATAAGAATAAGATTATATAGAATCTTAAATTTATAATTTTAATATTAATGAAATAATTAATTAAAATAGATAAACTTAACATAGAAGATAATGGGTTGCAACTGATTTATGGAAAAAAAAAGTAAATATAAAATATATATATATATATATATATATATATATATATTTATTTATTTATTTATAAATATAAAAAATATTTTTTTTTTTTATACAAATCTTTTATAATTAAAGACTTTCTAAATTTCAGATTCTATATTAGTTTATACAGAAAATAGTTAGATTATATCCGAATTAAAATAATTTTAGATTGAAAATATAAAGGATATGAAAAATATTATATTTGTAAGAGATAATATTGATTTCATTAATGAATATAAAAAATAATTAGAAAACTCAATGCTATTTAAAATGATTATATTAGATTTTTCTTCAGAATGCGAAGAAGATAATTATGAATATGAAATGGCTGCTACTATTATAAGGAAATGGGAATAAAAAAATAAAGTCCTAAAAACTACTTTAGTTGGAGTAAAATTTAAATTAATTATATATTTAAACTAATTTTTATTTAGATTTCTAATTAAAAAGATTTCAAAAGTAAATATGACTAAATAGATTTTTGGATTGATTAAATAAATAATTTTTATGAAATATATTAACAAATTATAAAATAAATATGATTATTTTATTTATTTTATAATTTTAAAATAATATACATATATTAATGAATATTTAAAATAATTTAAATAATAATATATTTAATTAAATATATTCACTATGTTAAATATTTATAAAATAATATTTAATAATATATATAAATATATTATATATTTATATATATTTATTTATATATCATATACAACATTTATAAATAAAAAATTTAAATTATTTTTAAATTTATAAAATGATTTACGATATTAAAGTTAGTCATCCTAAATAGATAATTTTATAATTTTTAATAATTTCTTTGTTAATTATTTCAATACATTTTGTACTTACAGCAACTTTATCTTTTGTAGATTAAGATGGATGTATAAGAAATTATTATAGATCATAAGGTTTTGAATTAACATCATCTTATAGAAAATTATTAAATGAAAAAAGTTAAACCTAAAAATGTCTTATAAAAAAAGCTTCACTTGATTATTGAGTTTAGACTTTAATTATTGAAATGATTACATTTTAAAAATATAAATAATTTTTATAAATTGTATTATAAATATTATATATTCCAACTATATATTAGATTTATAAATTAAATATATATATATATATATATATATATATATATATATATATATTATTATTGATTTTTATACTAATATAAATTTTTTATATATTAACAAAAGAAACTAAAATTAACAAAAAAATAATATGAAAATATATATTTTTAATATTATAATCCTTTTTTATCTTATTTATATTGTATTTATAAACTTTATTATCAATTTATTATAGGAATTTTATATTATATTACTTTTACTATATATCTTAATTATACTAGTTATTCTAATCATATTAGTTATCTTAATTATCTTATTTATTAACTATTCACATATAAAAATATCTAAATCAAGTTTAATAAATACGATTTACAGTAAAATATTATTCATATATTTTATATTTGTAAAAGCAAGTAATTTCATTAAAAGTTATAGTAATAATTATATAAAGATTTTATATTTAAGTAACAATGAAATTACACAAAAAACAATTGAAACTATTTAATATAAAAATTAATATAATATAGACTGTTCCCATTTTAATTATTAAATTTTTATTATTTTAAGAGAATTTCAATATTATTCAAAATGTAAATACTCTTAAATTTATAATAAAGCTTTATTTTTAATCTAAAATATAAATAAAAAAAAAACCTGTGTGTCAAAAATATAAAAATATAATATATTTTGTTTATATAATTAATCAAAGTATAGTTATTTTTTATTTCCGAGGGTATTTATAAATAAAATATAAGTTTATAATTTTATGATAGTTTGTAATATATATATATATATATATATATATAATATACTTAATATAAATTTTTACAGTAATAATAATTATTTAATTAATTAAGAATATCTATAAATACATATAATTATTTTATAAGTTAAAAATATTAAATTTTTTCTTTTATTTATATTTTATAGCAAAAATTAATATATAAATTTTATTAATATATACATATACCTAATATTATTTATATATAAATAAATATTTTTATTTATATAAAACTATCATATATATAATATAATTATTTATTTAATATTTTTGATTTTTTTTCTAAAGTTAAAGTAAAAATTAAAAAAAATAAAGATAAGAAAATTTTTTTAATTATTATATATCATACTTTTATTATTATTTTTTAAAATATAAATAATACATTTTAAACTTTAATTAAATAATAATTTTAATTTATTTTTTTAAATAGAAAATTTATTTATATATATATATATATATATATATATATATATATATATATATATATATATATATATATATATATATATATATATATTATTATTATCAATTAACTGATTTTAATCTTTTTTCTTAATTTGTTATGAACACTTTTGTTTTTTATATTTTTATATTTTTGTCAAATTCACTCATATTTTATGAGTTATCTTAATTTATATCTTTATTTAAATTGTTATTATTTGCTATATTTACAAAAGATATTTTTTCTTTTAATATTGATTATGAATTTATATTATTATTATTAATTAGTTATAAAGAAGTAAATTTTTTCATACTATTATCATTTATTTTTATATTTGAATAACTTTTGTTTTTAAAACTAGTAAAATTGCCTTCTATAACGCTATTTTCTTTTTTTTAATTTATATAATTGCTAAAAATGTAAATACTATTTTATATTTCATTTTTATATAAAATATCTATATAAATTTTTTTATTTTAATCTTCTAAATTTTATAAAGTTCTACTGGCTTTATTACGTGTAATATTTGTATTATTTATTATATATGATTTGTTATTATTATCAAAATTATTATTACATTTGGTAATTTATTATTTTAAATTAAAATCTTTACTTTCATTATCTATAATATTTTCATTATTTTTTATTTTCTATCTGATTATAAGATATTTATTTAAATATTATTTTGATTATTGCTTACGTAACTATTGCTAAAAATAAGATATAAAATTTGCCCGAATATAAAAAAACAATAAATAAAAGAAGCTGTTATAGAAATACTAATATAAATTTCAAATTAATTAGTTATTTTATTTAAATTTGAATAATAGAAATAAAAAAAACAGACACATTCAAATATTCTTACAATTGAACTTAATAAAACTACTTAATAATTTACTGAATTATAATTTTGAATTAAACAATTTTTAACAGCATAAACATATGTATTAACAGGTTAGCGTAAATAAAGACAATTTATTAATAGAAATATAACACTAAAAAAAGTTTATTTTATAGTCATATTTTATCTAATAATGTTATATAGGATTATAAAAAAACACAATATAATACATAAAAAAGAGAACTTAAAAGATAAATAAAAAAAAAATAATAATTATAAAAAAAAAAAAAAAAAAAATTTATATATATATATATATATATTTATATATATATATTTTTCTTTATTTTGCAATTTTTTTATTTTACTACAATCGAATAATTTAAAATAGTTTATTTATAGTTAAAAATAAATTCTTAGTATTTTATTAAAAAATATTAAAGAATACATATTACTTCTAGCATAAACTTCAATCGTATAGTGTATTATTCCTTCAGAACAAAATGAATTTTCATAAATTGTAAACTAATTGTTATAAATACCAATATTTAGGCAAATAAATAAAATTTTAATACAAAAAAATACACTAAATTTTTCAGTACTTATCTAATTAAAAGCAATTATATAACTACTTATTACACATAGAACTCTGGCCTAATTTTAATTTTAGTTTATATAATTTCTTTAATTTTTATTTTTTTTATATTAACAAAAAATGTGTTTATATAAATTTAACCTAATAAAAGGAACTACTATTTATAGATTTATATATTTTAAAAGATATAGGAAAGGACGAAATTTTCCAACTTGAATACAAAATTAATACATGGTCCATTAAAAGTAATTTACAAAGATAAAAAAATAAAAAATTATAATTTTTTTAAAGCTAATTGTTAATGAAGCTATAAGCTATTTAAAGTATTAATAAAATAATCAAAATATAGGATTAAATTAGGTTTTATTAATCTTTTATCATTTAATATATTTCTAATATTATAAAAATCAAGGATATTAAGTAAATAATTATCTAAATAGAATAATAAAATGTTTTATGATAGGTATTTATATTTACTAATTTAAATCTTTTCATTTTATATATCATTTTTAAAAAAATAATTATTTAATTATTATATAAAAATTCAATTATAAATTAAAGATTAAAAATTTCTATTCATATTAATAAATAAAAATATGAAAATTAAATAAAATTATATTAAAATATATAATATGCTTAATATATATTTATATAATATAAGTAATTAAATTATTGTTTTTTTTTTTTTTTTTTTTTTTGAAATTATAAAAAAAAATATAATTATATCTTTAATTTTAAAAAAATGTATTATAAAAATATATATTATTTTATTTTTTATATATTTATATTATATCATTGTTTTAGATTTATTTAAAATATATTTTTATTTTAATTTATAATCTTTTGAAATTATAAATTAAAAATATATATATATATATATATATATATATATATTTAAATAATTAATATTAATTATATTTTTTTATTTTTGTTTTCGATATTTATATTAACAATTTTTTAATTAATTATTTTAAAAATATTTTTTATTTTTGATTTTTAATTTTTAAAATATTAATTGTTTAAATGAAAAATTTTTATATTTATTTTCATATTTCTTGTATATTTAAAACTTGTTTTTTTTATTATTTAAAAGGAAAAATCCATTCAAGTATACTTTCTCCCATAAAATATTTTAGATTTTGAATTTTCGATAATTTTCTAAAAGGATTCTAATAATAAAAATTTTAAATATTTTTTTCTTTAAGAAAAATAAAAAACTTTTTCAGTTCTCATTTCAATTATATTATATTCTAAAGTAGTACAATTTATAGATAAAATACAAATCTAAAAAATAAAAAGCCCTATTGTTAATATACCTAAAGGTAAACAAGCTGAAGAAGCCGCAACTATATGAAAATGTTCTTTTTCGCTCGATAACTTTTTATATTTAAAAAAAAATATATCACTTTGAATATATATATATATCATTAATTTGTCCCCCTTACTTTAATTACAATTTAATCATAAAATGCATAATCAAAAAAAACTGAAAAGGAAACAAAAATTGAACATATTCCAGAATAAAATAAAAATTAAATAAAATATTTATGATTATCTTAACCAACGCAATTTCCAACCCAAGGACAGTGATGGTCCATTCTTAAAATACATCTTTTTTCAAATATATAAATATATGAAAAAAATACATATATATATTATCTCTATTTTACGTTTTGCAAATTTTACAATGATGTGCTCTTATGGGTTTTATTTTTTCACATTTAAAGCAATATTTTACTTATGCAATGTCTTTCATTTAGTCACTTTTTTTATATTAATTTTTTTTTCTCTCTTTTATGTTGTTGTTTTTTACAAATTTTAATATTCTTAGTTAGAAAAAAATTATTTTTTATCTTCATTTAAATATTATAGCTTGTTATTGTTTTCTTCTAAGTCTACTAAATCATCTATATATGCTAATTAATGTTATTTTATTTATGATGTATCGAATAAAAGCTTAGATTCATTTAGTCTTTTTGTTTATATTATTGCATTTGATTATTTAGTATATTCTTTTATTTTTTCTAAGCTATTATTTTATTACATTTAAACCTTTTTATTTTATTTTTAGTATTTTTTTTATTATACATTTTCATAATATATATATCCAGGCGATTATTTTACAGTTTTATAATACGAAATAAAAGTTAAAAACGAGAAAAAATTTATAAAAAGTAATAATGTAATTGCTAAAGGTAAATTCTATATATTTTATTTTTATTTTTATATTTTGTATATTACTATAGTTATTAAGTATCTAATAAAAACATATTAGTAAATAATATATATATATATTAGTAATGATATAACTAATCCGACTCCAAAAAATTTAGTAATGAAATCTCCTTTATCATTTATTTATTATTTTTCTTTATATTATGATATATTTTATTCTTAATCCATTATTTTTTTAAGTTTTAATTTTTTATAAAATAATAGAAAATACTATTATAAAGTAATATTATTCTATTTTTTTATTAATAAATTATTATAAATATATATTTTTTTTAATATTTTAAGCCTATAATTTAGAGAAACATAAAATACATTTACAAATTCTATTTAAAATTAATAATTTATATCATAAAAATAAATAATTATAAATATATTAAAATAAATTATATATGTATTTATATAAAGTAATGTTTATAATTATTAAATAAAATTAATAAAAAAAGTATTAGTATTTTGTTTTTAGTTTTATTATACTCGTTAATTATATGAGACATTAATTTTTTTTTTATTTTTTTTTTACTTAAAAAAAATATTAATTAAAAAGATTTTTTTATTTTTTTACTATATTTAAAATTAATAACAAAAACATATATATTTTTTAAATATGGATATTGAATTTTAACAACAATATTTATTAATTGATTAAAGTTCAAATTCTTTCTAAATACCTATATTCAAAAATTATACAGATACGGAAGTTTATTATATGAAGGAATTATATTAAGTTCTTTAATATAAAGTAACATTTTTTATATAATAGAAAAATAAAATAAAGAAAGTATTCATATATATGAAAAAAAAAAAAAAAAGAAATAAGGAATGGTTGAAATAGTAAAAAATGACGATAAAATAATAAATTCATTAAATATATTACTTCATTTTAAATTAAAATTTCCTGAAAATTATAACAAAGTAAAATATACAAATTTAGAATAAATTTTAAAATAAATATATACATATATATAATTATTAAAATAAATTATAAATATTAAAAAAAAAAAAAAATACAAAGATATATATATGCTGTTAAAATACAAAAGATGCTGAAAAATATATAGAAATGAGCCAAGAGCTACAAGAGAAATATTCTGAATTATAAAAATTAACAATAATAAAATTAAATAAAAAACAAGATTTATGCATACATCCTGAACTTCGATATAATCTTAATATATTAGACGATGAGTATTTTTGTAGATATAAACGAAAAGTAGTAAATGACTGTAATTTTTACTAGAATTTATTATAAAAACAATAACAGAAAACAATAGATACAATAAAATCTTAATAAAAATATAATTATAATAAAACAAGACTAAAAAATTTAGGAGAAGAAAATACCATTTGTCCATATTTTTATATGTTGGATTTAATTTAAAAATGTGATATTGTTATTTGTACACATTCGAATATCTTTCAAGAAAATTAAAGGGATTTATATTAGCATATTAATATGGAACAAAATTCTTTCCTTTTTTTAGATTAATGTTAGTTTTTATATGAAGATATAAGAAATTATAATACGTAAATATATATATAAATATATATTTATATATATATATATATATATATATATATATTTTTTTTTTTTTTTTAGTGTTAATATAGATATTTAAATGATTCATAATTCTATAAAAGCATGTTTTTATTTAAAAAATTAAATTTTGGAAAATAAAATTGTTAATTTGAATGAAATTTAGAAATATGATGTTTAATATTAGAAATATTTATAGAAATTATAAAAAAGCATAAATGCTTAAACTAAATAAAATAATGAAATACC
Organism: Ichthyophthirius multifiliis; assembly: GCF_000220395.1. Lineage (NCBI taxonomy): Eukaryota > Ciliophora > Oligohymenophorea > Hymenostomatida > Ichthyophthirius > Ichthyophthirius multifiliis. The sequence continues at coordinate 19,168 of NW_004086027.1, forward strand.
GGGAAACATAAAAAATCCTTTACTTTTTATTGAATTTATATAAAAAGGTTGTTAGGAGTTAAATATTATATTTTAGAGTAAATTGAAATAATAAAGAGATGTTTTTTTCTAAAAAACTTAAAGTTCATAAATTAAAAAAATATAAGAAACACTATCTTAATATTTATAACCAGTAACTAGGAGATCTTTATAGTAAAAAAAACTTTAAATATATATATTATAAATAAATATGATATTTATATAAAATTATTAAAGGAATATATTTTAATTTTTATTTATTTTGTATATTTTTTTTTATAAAAAATTATAATATTTCACTATATTTTATATGTGATTTTTATAAAGTTTTTTATTTATTTTTTAATAATAATAAGTAATATATAATATTATATTATAAAATTTATATATTATTATATTAACAATATTCTATTTTTATTTATTTATATTTTATATTTGAAATAAAGATTTGTGAAATATATTATTAATGATTTATTTCCTTATTTAAAGCTTTATTATAAAGAATAATAAAATAAAAATAAATAATATAATTTTGAAGATTTAAGAGTTTTAGTTGAGTTTTTACAAAGTATAAATTCTAGGTTTAACGAAAATCTTAAATTAGATTAAAGCTTTAATATTTTTTTTTAAGAAGAACCTGAATATAGAAATGATATACTTTTTTAACCTATATTAACAATAGCTCCTAATAAAATTAATACATTAGTTTAAAATAAACTTAAAAATCAATCTTTTTTATTTACATCATCTTGTTTAATTTAATTTTTAGATGGACAAAATATTATATCATAAATATATGGATTAAGTAAAAAAATAGATAAATATATATATATATATATATATATATATATTTATATATATATATATTTTTAATTTTTAATATTTATAGATTCTAAAATCCAAATTTAAAAAATTTAATTAGATTAAAGTGTATAATTTAACGTTATGCCTATTTTTATTACTAAATGGAATGATTAATCTAAATTTTAATCATTTTAAGGAGATAAACACTTATAAACAAGAAACTATTTAAATATAGTCCAAGAAGTTTCTTTGTAAAGTCCTGATGGGATTGTTGTTTATTTACCTGATTTAAAAACAATGAAAATTTTATCAGAAATAAATGAAATTTAGAAATTAAGCACTTTATTAAAACCTGTTTTTTTTGAAAACCCGTTTGATTTTCAATAAACTTAAGAAGTTTTATTATTTTTTTTTATATTTTTATTATTAATAAAAAAATTTAGATTTTATAATATTATAAATAATCATGTGATTATGGAATCGGCGGTATATTTTTTTGTGTTGTAAGAGGAATTGCAGCTAGATTTTTCAGTTTTAATGATTAATATGCGAGATGTGTACTTATTTTGGGATATCCAGAAAGATAATACAATAATTATTTCTTTAAAAGCAATAATAATTAATTACTTAATATTTCAAAGTCAGAATTCACTACTTTTGATACTATGAATGCTGTTTCTTAATGTTTATAATCTATATATACATATCCTTAAGATTATGGAATTATGATATTAGCAGATGAAGTAAAACTAATCGATATTTATATATATAGTATTTTTTATTAAAAATTAGAAATTAAAAAAATAATGTGAATATCTTCCTTAATGGGTAAAATAAAATTTAAAATGGTAAGAAGAAATGACTGTAGGAGATTTTTTATCTACTATTTTATATTATTATAAAGTAATGGGAAAAATATATATATGAAAAAATAATATTATATATATATATATATATATTTATATATATATATAAAATTAAATTTTTATATTAATTTTATAATATAATATATTTAATATGATAATTATGTTTTTTTTAAAAAATATATATATAAAAAAATTCATATTACAATGCTTTTATAATATTTTATAATATAATATTTATATACTTAATTTTTGAATAAAGATAAATTTAGAATTTTATTTTAATTTATTTTGTTATGTATTATACTTAAATTTACTTCTAAGTAAATATCATCTTTTTGTCTTATTATTTATAAATAAACCTATATATAGACTTTGTTCTTTGTTAAAAATAATAAGACTTTATTTTAGTTGATGCTTTTAGAGGTTTAGTTAATTTTTTTATACAAAGTGATATTTTTTATCATATTTTTTGAATTAATTTATATTTGAATTTGTTATATTAGATATATTAATATTTTTTTATTTATTTTTATAAATTAATTAATATTAAAATGATGTTTTTTTTATTTTAATTTCGTATATAATAATAATATATTATTATTTGATTAAAAAAAAAAAAAGTTAAAAATAATAATCAAAAAAAAAAAAATACATATCTTTAAAATTTAATAATAATAAAAAAATAAATAGTAATAATGGTTAGTATCAGAAAAGCAAATTTAAATGATTTATTAGGAATGTAAAACTGTAATTTATGGTGTTTACCAGAAAATTATACATCCAAATATTATTTATATCATTTCATGAGTTGGCCATAAATCCTTTATATAGCAGAAGACGTAAAAGGAAAAATAGTAGGCTATGTAATGGCAAAAATTGAAGATGATGAGGATGTTTTACACGGTCATATAACATCTTTATCAGTTTTAAGGTCTCATAGAAAGCTTGGAATAGCTAATTAATTAATGAATGCGACACATAAAGATATAGTAAACTTATTTTCGGCAAAATATGTATCTTTACATGTAAGAGTATCAAATAGAGCGGCTTTAGGATTGTATTAAGGGAAATTAAGTTATGAGATTTTTGATTTAGAAAAAGGATATTATGCAGATGGAGAAGATGCATATAATATGAAAAAATATTTTGATTTAAATGCAAGACCGAAAATATTACCTTATTATGAAAGTGAAGAAAATAAAGCGCTTTTATAATAAAAAAATGAAGTGAAAAAATAAGAAAACGAAGAAGATATAGAAGAAAATAAAGATAAAAATAAAAAAAATATTAATTATGCAGAAGGAAAATGAAATAATAATATTTAAAATTTAATATATATATACATGTATATATATATATATGTATTTTTTATATTTCCTAAATATTATATATTTCTATTATTTTTTTATTTATATTAAAGGTTCTTCTTTTTTTTTATAAATTTTATATATATAAAATATATATTTTTTATATATTAGTATTTTATTTAAAGATATTATTATTTCTCTTTATGTATTATTTTTATTTATACTTGTATTATTTATTAAATATTGATATTATTTTTATAAATGTAAACTTTCTAATATATTAAATCAACATTTTTTTAAATAAATAAGTATTTTTTTATATAATGGAATTAATATATATAAAAATATAAAAATTAATATATATTAATATATAAAAAATAATTTTTTCATTTATATATATAAAAACTTTATTTATTATATTATATTATATTCTATTTTTTATTTATTAATAAAAAAATTCTTATTATATTAATAGTCTTATTTTTTTTTTATTTATTCAATACTAAATTTATAACTTAATAAAATACAATTCTATTTTCTTTTAAAATAATTTCGTCTGGAATATATTCTATTTAAAATTATTATTAAATAAGTATAGTATTTTTCTAAATATTCTATTATAGATATTTCATTAATTTATAACTTCACAAAAAAATACATAAATAAAAGTTAAATATACATATACTAACATAGTTTTTAATCTAAATTATTAATTGTATCTTCGATTAAAAATTTTATTATAAAAATAAAGTAAATATCACTAAATTATATAACCATATCCTATTATTAAAGATTTTGATTTAAAATCACTATTTTAAGTTTATATGACTCCAGATTTATATTTATGAAATTTTTTTTAAAGAATAAATATTTTTAAAAAATTAAATTGATACAATATAGTATTTATGAATTAATAAATTGTTATATTTGAATATTATGTATAAATATTTTAATGAAAAAAATATAATAAAAATATATCAAAGAAAATATTAGATTATAAATATATTAGAATCAAATTGAAATTTTATAAAAAATAAGTCTAATATATTATAAATTTAATATTTTTAAGAAGTTAATGAATCTTATAATATCAAAAAGTATTTAATTATAAAAAAAGGGCAACTTAAAACATTTCAAAAATAATTTAAAAAATAAATATATATATATATATATATATTTAGTTATATAAAATACATATATTTATATTTAATTAAATATTTTTATACATATATTTTATTATTTACTATTATTATATATTTTTTTGTATATACAATATATAAATTAAAGAAATATATAATGTTTTTTTATATATAATATAAAATTTTTAATTTTATTTATTTTTATATCTATTTTATGTTTATTTTAGTTTTATTTGTTTTTTAAATTGCATTTTATAGAAATTACTAGAATTATAAATATTTTATTTTAAATAAATTTATTTGATATATACTTCTCTTTGTAATTATTTTTTTAATAAATTATTATTATTTTATATAAATATTAATTTTTAATTTTCTTTTTCTTTTTTTTTTCAAATCAAAACCTTGATAAATTTTGTATTTAATTTACTCTTTTATTGTTTGATAAATAAATTTTCTTGTAAAAATTACATTTTAGGCTATAATTCTTTATTAGAATCTTTTCTTTTATTTTCTTTCTTTAACAAAGCATATCCTTAGTAGTTTTTTTAGTTATAAAAATTAATTTAAATTATTAAAAATTTTCCTGTTTTTTTTTTTCACTAAAGTTTATTCTTCGAAGAATATCATCTTTAAACTGTATCAAAATTTATCTAAAAATGAATAAAAGACTATACAAAAAGGCATATTTATTTTTTAATTCATATAAAATAATAATAGCCTAGTTTATAATATACTAATAGTAATCAAATCAAGAAAAAGTGCTAAAAAAAGACAAAAAACAATGAAAAATTTCTAAATTATGTTTCAAAATAAAAAGAAACTGATAATTTAAAAAGATTAATATAAAACTAAAAAAAGGACTTTTATAATTACTTAATTAATGTTTTAAGATTTAAATAATAAAAAATCTTAATAATATTAAAAAAAGAAGATGGAAATCGCAAAAAGAAATAAATGTATAAAAATAAATCACAAAAACTAAACTAAAAAAACTTTTTTATTCATTGAAAGTTTCTTATTATTAAAAAATATAAAGTAAAGTATTATAGTTATAAAAAAATATAAAAATATAATATAAATATACATATAAAAAACGATACAATATCATAAAAGAACTGATAAAATATAAGATATACATAATAAATACGAGGTTTATGTATGATTTTTATATAGTTTTAATATAATTTTGTTTTTATAAATCAATAAAAAAAAAATATAAAATATAATTAAATAAAGATATTTTTTGAAATAAAATATATAAAGAAATATTTCAAATAGAAAAAACAATATGAATAAGAACTATATACAAAAAATATATGTATATATAGATAGTTTCTTTAGATAAAGCAATTTTATTAAAATAAAAATGTAAAAATTTTAAAATTCTTTTATTATGTAAAAATTTAATAAAAATATAAATAAATAAAATATATATATATATATAAATAATTTATTTGTTTATTTATTATATATATTTATATTTATTTCTATAATATTTTTAATTTATATTAACTTTAATTATTTATACTTGACATAATTGATATTCAAAATATATTAATTTATAAAATTAAGTCTCATTGTATTAATTTATAAAAATATCTTTTTTTTTTTTTCATTATATCTATTTATTTTTTATTTTTAATAATAAATTAATTAGCTTTTTTTTTTAATTATTAAAAATATTTTTTTTATTAAAATATATAAATATTAAATTTTATATTAACAAAAATATATTTTTTATAAGAGGAAATATTAAAATTATAAAATTAATTTTAATAATAAAAATTCTTTAATATAATTTTAATAAATTAAATTATTAATTTAAATTTTTTAAATAGTAACTAATTTATTATTTAATTTTATAATTAATATTTTTATATTTATTTTTTTACTTTTATATTATATTTTAAAAAATTAGACATTATAAAATATTGTAGACTTTTAAAAATGTAAAATTTTTAGATATTGTATAATATTTTTTATATTTTAATTATTAATAACTAATAAATTATTATATTAATTATATAATATTATAAATTAAATATTTTGATATTAGTTCTTTTTATTTATAAGTTGTTTTACTTGAATTTTAGATTTAATGATAAATTTTTATTCTTCAAATCAAATTATTAATAAAATAAGTTTACAACATTATTTTTATATAAATTAAAACATATAACAATTTTAGAGCTAATTTTCAAAATTAAAAATTATTATTATATACTTTTTCCCTCCATATAAATCAATTTTTGATTACTTATTTAGCATTTAAAAAAATAATTAAAAATATAAATATATAAAATCAATAAATCTAAAAAAAAATTTTTAAAAAAAAAAAAAAATGTCCTAAGAAAACTAAAACTCAAACGAGAATTCTTAAAAAAACATAACATAAGAGGAACCTTAGAAAAAGAAAAAATTATCAAAATTAGCAGAATTATCATAAACCATAGCCTCATTAGATGTCTAAAGGAAATAAAATCGTAAATAAAGACTTGAAAAATTACATTAAGAATTAGAAACTAATTAATAAATACTTTCTAGATTAAACAATAAATTCGATGAGGAAGAAGAAGAAGAACCAAATTATTAACGAGAATATGAAGGGCAAGAAGAAAATACAGAGGAATAAATAAATAAAAGGGGAAGAAAATAAAGAACAATGTGTGATGGTTTAAATGAATTAAATAAAAAATAATAAAGAAAGACTAATAATAATAGTAACAATAATAATAGTAATAGGGACTTAATAAAAACTAATAATAAGCTTTTTAAGGAATTTAATTTTAAGGGATTTTAAGATGAAGAGGAAGAATAAAATATATATGAAGAAAATTAGTATTATTAAGAGAAATCAATATAGGAAGAGAGTATATAATTTGAAAGAAATATTGCTTAATAATAAAGAAATATAAAAAATTATGAAATTCATTAAAAAAATTATAAAAAAAACTTGGATTAGAATAAGATGATAATTTATATAAAGGAGGGCTTTTTGGATTTTTTTAAAGTTTAAGTTAATAAAATACATAAAGGGAAATTGATGAAGATTGTGAAATCTAATTGGAAATACCGAAAATTTAAAGCCATGATAATGTTACTAATAATACCTTATTTTTAGTAAAATTTCAAGAAGTAATTCTATTATTACTTCTTCTTTAAAATAATAATAATAATTATAATAATAGTAGTAATTAAAATAATAATAATAATAATAATAATTGTAAAAATAATAATAATAATAATAAAATAATCATAATATATGTTAATAATTTTCAAGAGTATAATTATTAAAAAATATGTAATAAAAAATTATTGAAAAAAATCTAAAAATTTAAATGTCGAAGAAATAAAAAGCAAATTTATTTAAACTACACTAGATTCTATAGAACTTAAAAATGATCTAAAAAAATAAGAAAAATAAGAAAATAAATAAGAGGAGTAAGAATAAGAAGAAGACACTTCAGATGAAGATTATCAAGAAGAAGACAAAGAAGATTAAAAAGAAGAAAATATTTCCGAAAAAAACCAAAATTCTAACAAAAATTTAGAAGATGCTGAATTCCATTATAGGAAATTACTTGCATTGGAAGAAGGTATAAATATAGAAGATAAAAATTCAAAAGAAAGTTCAGAAAATTCATAATAAATAGAAGAAAATTCATAATAAATAGAAGAAAATTCATAATAAATAGACTAAATTTCATAATTTACGCAAAATAATTCTTTTTAGATAAATTCAAGTGAAAAAAAGCCCAAAATTTTAAAAAGATTGAAAAGAAATAAAGACGAAGAAATTAAAAAAAATTAAAAGAGGAAGAAAGAAAAAAAGAGAGGAAAAATTAAAAGAAAAAAAAGCTTTGTTATAAAATCCTTTAATGAGGAAAATTTTAAATGATATGATAGAAGATGAAGCTGAATTAGGTTCAGATAATGAAGAAAATGATGATAAAGTGAAATAAATAGATGAAGAAGATGAAAGAAAGGAGGCTGGTATTTAAGAAAACGAAGACTTAGATGGAGAACTGAAAGAAATTATCAATAATTAGGTATATATAGACGATGAAAATGAAAAATATGCCCAAATGTAATTCATGAAAGACATAAATAAGAAAGATAAAGAAGAAATCGAAAATATAATCAATGGGATTTATAAAGGAAAATAAAAAAGGAAATAGTAAGATGGTTTTTTAGTCGATGATGAGAATTTATAAAGGGAAAAAAGAATCGAAAATGCAATAAAAATTTTGGAGGAAGAAGAAGATGATAATGATAGGGATTTTTAAGAAAACAATTAAGAGTTTTTTTCAGTTTAAAAAAAGAAAAGGAAAATGATTAAGTAAGAAAAGCAAATGTTTTATTTAAAAAAGAAATAGGAAAAATTCAGTTTCAATTTGATGAAAATAAATTTGTGGACTCTAATCTTTTTTCTATATTAGAAAAAGGAAATAATGTTACTAAAAAAATTACAGAAAATAAAAATTAGCTGAAGAATTCGGTTTTAAATGTTAAATTAAATAAGAACAAATTATCATAGTTTAATGAAAGTTTTAATAAAGAATAATTAATAAATGAATTTGGAGAATAATTTAATTTTTAGAAAAATAATAATGGAGGGATAAAAGATAAATAAATAATTATTAATAATAATAATAGTAATAGCAATAATAATAATAGTAATAATAATAATAATAGTAATAGTAATAATATTAGTAAATAAAATATTAATAATAATAAATTTTCATTAAATAAAATATTTTCGATGAATACATTACTTAAAGTAAGACCTTCTCCAAGTAAATATATGATTTTTGCTTAAAAAAAATACATAACAATTGATTAATATTTTATTAATTTTTTAAAAATGATATATATAAATTATTAAATATATTAATATATAAATATTTAAAAATATAAATAAATAAATATATAAATATATATGTATTTGTATAAATATGTATATAAATATTATTTGTAAATTTTTTTTAATAATTTTAATGAATAATTCTATTTTTTATAATTTAATAAATTTAGTATAATTTAAAATTTAATTTTTATGAAATATTTATAATATAAATAAAACATTTAAATATATATATAACGTTCTTCTTTAAAATTACTATTTATTATATCATAATGTAAAATATATATATATAATAAAATCTAACAAATAAAATTAAAAAATGTTATGTTTTTTTTTGTAATAATATATTTTAATTAAATATAATTTTATTATTATTTAAATAATTTAAATATTTCTATAATATTTTTAAAATATATATATAA
>NW_004086026.1:0-44681 GCF_000220395.1 Ichthyophthirius multifiliis
TTTTTTATTTAATATTAATAAAATGATTGAAGTTTAAAAAGATTTTTTAAGTTAAATTTAAATTTAGATTAAAATTAAAAATGAAGTCGACAGTTTCTAAAAAGAATTTTAAGAAATAAAAAAAGAAATTAAACGTAAATTATATTATATATAAAAAAAAAAAAGCTAGAAAGTGATAATATTGAAGAATTAAGAAAAAAGAAATTCAATAATAAAGTTTTTTTTTATATAATATTAAATTATATTTTATTATATTAAAAGATATTTTACTTCCGATTTAATAAAAAAACGAAGAACTACGAAAAGCTTATGAAAAATTAAACGAATTCAACCATCATTTATAATTAAATTTAAAAAATTTTTAATTATAAAATTAATAAGAAAAATCTTAAATAATATTAAATAAACTTTAATAAAATAAATAAAATATGATAAACTAAATTGAATTAGAATTGTAAACTATATAAAATTTATAAAAAGGTATATAAAAATTTATTTATAAAAATATTAATAAAAATATAAAGAAATATAAATGTAAGATTTGAATAATTAAGAATAATTAAATTCTTTAAGTTCTTTTTAAAAAATTATGCTGAATATTATGGTTTAAAGTTAGAAAATCCGAAACCTAAATAACTTAAAATATCGATATAGGAAAAATAATAAATTTATTATATTATTATTCAATATTCTTAAGAAAGTGTAAATTAAAGTAAATGAAATAAGATATATAATTAAATAGATAAATTATTAAAAAAATTAAATTAATATTTATAAATATATATAAATATTATATTTATATATATATATATATATTTTTAATTATAAATTTATTCTATTAATATTTTTATATAAATTTAAAGTAATTGATTAATAGTTAAATGATATTAATATAGATGATGAAATTAAAGATTTTTAAAAATATAATAATTTAGGTGATTTTATTTAGTAAATTAGAATCAAATTAAATATTTAATTAAATAATAAAGATTAATAATTATGATGAATATATAAAAATAATAAAATTAATTTAATATAATTGATTTATATAATGAAACTTTTATTAATATATATATATATATATATATATATATATAATATAAAAAAATTTTATTTATAACTTATTTATTAATATCTAATTTTATTAATATTATTTTATAAATAAAAATATATATTTTTAATAAGTATAAATATATTTATTTTAAGTAAAATTTAATATAATTTTTATATGTTTAAAAATAAAAATTAAAAATTAAACTGAAATATTAAAAGTATATATAATTTATTATTAATTTATAATTATATTTTTTGTGATAAAAAAATATAAAAATTCTTAAAATATTTTATTTAATTTATAAATTAAATAAATATGAATTAATAAATAAACAATTCACCGATTAATAAATAATTAAATACAAAATAATATACATTATAATTTGGGGAAATCGTAAAAAATAACAATAGTAAAAATATATTTAAATTAAAAATAAATAAATTTAAAATATTTAAGATTATATTAATAATATCGATAAAATTTAATCGGAAAGAAGTTCATATTAAAATAATTAATAAAATGAAAATACTAGCTCATAAAGTTCAAATAAACAGACTAATATGGAAAAATGTAAAAATATATAAATATTTAAATATATAAATATATAAATATATATATTTATGTATATTATATATTTATGTATATTATTATTTTTAATATATATTTAAAATGAAAAATAATAAATATATTAATGTATTAAAAATATAAAATTTAAATTAATAAAATAAATATATAGAACACAAAATATTTTAATTATCAACACAAATAAAACCTCTAACATAAGAAGAATAATAATATAGAGAAAAAGAATTAGATAAATAATTTTAAATATAAGTTAATTAATAAAATTAAAATTATTTAAAGTCTTTAAATTAATTATCTTCTAGATTTGGAAATAGTTCTTAATCTATTTTACCTTATATTGGGAGTATATAGAAAATATTTTATATGTTATTTTATATATAATTATTTAAAAATAAAAGATAATAAACCTTCCGATTCTTGTTAATAATTTCTTAATATTAAAAATAATACTTTTGTTACTGATAGTATTGGAAATACACTATAAGTTCCTTAAAATATGTATTAGTTAACAAATGCAAATACTATCAAATCAGAATAAGAATCTGGTAATAATTAAAGTATTTCATATATTTTAGAATTAAATGAAAATTTAATTTAAATTTAAGAAAAAAGAAAATATAATACTTCAAGAATGAAAAAAATAAGTTTAATTTTTTATTTATTTTTATTATTAAATAACAATAAATTAGATTTAAAATCAATTTAATAAGTAAATGTAAATTATTCAAGATTAAGAAATTTCAAAATATAGATTACAGATAAATAATTTTTATTCGAAGGATTAAAAGTTTAATAATATGAATCTTTTATTAGTAAAGGTATTTTATTATTATAAACACATATATTATATATTTTATATATTAATATAAAATTATATATATATATATATATTTTTAAAGAAATTGAAATGCAAAAATTAGCTATTGGAGATGTTCTTAGAATTTTAAATGATAAATGTAATTTCGTGAGAAATTTAATACTAGATAAAAATAAAATGATAAAGGTTTTTTTTTTTTTTTATTTAATTTTTTTTTTTTTTTTAGTTTTTTTAAAATTTATATAATTGCACTAAAATTAAAATAAATTAAAAATTTGAAAAAATTATTGGTTTTTTGGAAAATATTTGTCATTAATTATTTGTTTGTATATATATATATATATATTATTCACTTATTTAATTTAAAAAAAAGAATAATAATGTAATGAAATTTGTAGTTAGAATTCAATAAATAGTCCTTTAAATTTATATAGATAAAAATAGTAAGAATACTATAAATTTAAAAAAGAAGAAATCGACAAAAAAAAAATTAAATAAGATAAAAATCTACAAAAAAAAGAAAATTTGAAAATCTCAAAATCAATATAGGAATTTGAAAAAATTCCTTTAAAATATGACAGAAAAAAAATTATTTTATTCCTGAAATAAATGATATAAGATAGGAGTTATTTGTTTTTTAAGATAATCTTTAGTTGTATTAAAAAATTACAGATTTTTTTAAAGATTAACTAGATACATATAGAATTTATTGTAGAAGTAAAAATTATAAATAAATGAATGAGTCAAAATGCTAATTATTATTCAAAACAGTAACTAATACAAGGTATTTAATAAGTGAGTTATAAGAATTAATAATAATTGGATAAAAAAATGTAAATGATTAAGAAAATATGGAAAAAAATATAGAAACATAATCTTTAGTAATTAAAGAATAATAGAATAAAAATTTTAAAAAATTTGTAAATGATGAAGAAGAAAGTAAACAATATTTATATAAAAATAGTTTAAATAATTATTATATATATAATATATATATATATATATATATATATATATTATATATTTTTATGTTAGAAAAAAAAAAAAAAATTGCCTTTTTTCAAAGAATTTAATAATTAACTAAAATTCTTTATAGTAAATATAATCAAAATTCTAATAAATATACTACAAGAGAAAGCAAAATTTACTTAAATTAAGAGTTATTTTTAAATATAATATAATTATATATATATATATATATATGTTTATATATTAATAAAAAGCAAATTTGAAAGAGACAAAAATTTACTTCTTTTAAGTAACGATACTAATTATAAATAAAAATGTAATGAAATAGCTGATAATAGAAAAAAAATTGCTTTAGAAAGAATTAGAGAACCAAATGTTTATTTTATATAATTTTTTTATTTATTTATTAATTTTTAGTAATATAATGTCATTAATTCTTAAAATTAATTATTTGTAAATTTTTATTTTAAGGCTTTTGAAGATAATAATAATATTAATTGAAATTACTTTTTAAATTTTATAAAAATATATATTATTATGTTTTTATTTATTAAGATATTTTATTTTTTTATTTAATTTTTAAATCTTTTATAATTCTTTTAATATTTTTATATTATTAATATATAAAATATAATTATTTTAAAATATTAAATTATATTATAAAATTATTTTCAAATTTAGCTTTTTTATATTTATTATAATTTTTTTGTTTAAATTTATATATATTAATTATATTTTTTTTATTATATATATTATTTTATAAATTAAAAAATATAGATTTTATTTAGATAATTTTTTTATTATTTGAATTAAATAAAATATATTTATAAATAAAATAAAAATTAAAATAAAAAACTAATTATATATAATATATAATGATTTTTTATTTTATATTAATAATTTTTATAGTATATATATATTTTAATTAAAATAAAATATATATTGTTAAATTATTTATTTTTTATATATAAATAATATATAAAAAAAAACAAATTATATTAAATATATATCTATAATTTTTTGTTTCATTTAATTAATATAAAAACTTAATAGAATAAAATATTATAATTAATATAAATGAAATTATCCTTTTATATAAAATAAATATAATTATATATTATTATTATATATTTCATTATTATTAGTTTATAGTAATATTTAATACTTCTTATATATAATATATATAAAATTAAAAAATTAAAAATTAAGTTATTTTTTTTTTTCTAGGAAAAAATAAATAAAATATTATTTTTAAAGATACTTAATTATATTTATTTTAAATAGTCTATTATTGTTTTCTAATGTATTTATTTAATTATTATATAATTTAATTTTATTTAAACATATTACATTATTTATATTATTATTGTTATTGAAGTTTCCATTTTTATAATTAAATTAATTAATATTAATATAAAAGATTTATTAATATATATTAATTTTTCAATATATATATTATTTTTATTTTATTTTTTTATTTTTATTTTTTTTTGTTTTACTTTTTTTATTTATTAAATAAATTATTTTATTTTATAATTTATCTTAGATTTTTTATTATAAAAAAACAATTTTTTTTTTTTTTTTTATTAATTTTTAAGATATATTTTTTTGTTTAATTTAATAATTTAAATAAATATATATACTTATTTTTTATATTAGTTTTTTTTTTTGTATTAAAAAAAAAAATATATATATATATTTTTTTTTTAATAAGCATTTATTTATTATATTTTTTCATAATGTTTTGGTTGGTATTTCTTTCATGTATTTGTCAATGTCTTTAAATTTTCCTACTCCTTTTTTATCAAGTACTTTTCTTTTTTTCTTATTTTCTTTAAAATTACTTGTTTTTTATAATTCTTTTGTTATTTGATCAAGTAGTTATTGATTTATTTCTTCAAATTTTTTTTATTCATTCAAAAAATATTCAAATTAATCTTTATTCTATAAATTATCTGTATTTAATTCAACAGAATCATCATCGAGTTTTTATTTTTATTAACCTTTAACTTTAATATTTTATTATTATTTCTATTATGATTATTAGGATTAATATTATAATTATAATTTTTAAATTTATTAAAGATTTTACTCATCTTATCTACCAAATGAACTTCTTCTTAAAATTTTTTCTTTATGTATACTTTTCTTAGCTTATTCATTTCTTTAGTAAATAATTAAACTTTCAATAAATCCTTTTATTTATTATCTTATAACCTCATCATTAATTAAATTAAGTAATCTATATTATATTATAAATTTAAAAATATATATTTATATATAAATGTAAATATTAATATATATAATAAAAAATATTTTAATAATATAATTATGAATTATTTTATATTTTTGTATTTTTATTAAAAAAAAATATTAATATTATATATATATATATATATATATATATATATTTATATATATTTAATTAACTTTTTGGATATATTTTTTGTATAATCATTAGATAAATTTAATCTAGTAATTAAAAATTTATATAAATTTTAAGTATTATTAGCTTTTTCATTTCTTGTGAATATATAAAGAATATCATTAATAACTTAATTATTTATATTTTCTATTTTTTATTCTATAATAATTTCATCAACAATTTTAAGACTTAATTCTGCGTATTTTTTAGGATTTTTTTTAAAAATTTAAACAAATGCTTGTACTGTATTAATCGAAAAAAGATTTTTTTCTTTTATTTATTCGTAAAATTCTTATAAATTTTCTTCATTTTATTAATAAGCCTTAATCGCTTAAATATACTCTTCTTCATTTATAACAAATTTCATATTTAATAATTCCTAAAAAAGAGGTTTTCCATAAGCATAAATAGACGAATTTGAAACTTCTTCTAAACTAAATTTAAATAACTCTTAAATGGCTTTTCTCTGTTCTTCTTTTGCTTTTTCCTGTAATTATTATATCTTTTCAGCTGAAAGATTATCAGAAATTTAAGGTTTTATTGTATATAGGAAATCACGAATTTTTTCAATAAAAGTCATCAACTTTTACCCTTATTGTGTCTTTATAAGAGTTTTTATATGCCCTTTACACAACTCCAGGGTATAAGAATGTCCGTTATTTACAAAGGTGCTTATTAATATATCTATATGGTCATTTACTTCTTTGAAATATTTAATTTCGTCAATAAATTAGATTAAGTTTTCTGTTTTTAAGGAGAATGTTTTGTCTTTTGTAAGTAAATAGACAAATTCGAATAAGGTATTACCAGCTTTTTGCTCTTTGGATATTTAGGCAATTAATGTACAAGTATTTTAGTCTAGTTTGGGTTTAAAAATCAGAATGTGTGATAAAATTCTTTTAAAATGTAATTTTTTGAAATGTTTTTATATAACTTATAATAAAGAAAAATAGGCTATAGATTCTAAAGGTTTACCGAAAATTGTATCTTTTATATATTTAAAATAATCTTTTTATACTCCTTCATATATAGGAGAATTTTTCAAAGAAAAAATAGGCTTTTCGGTTATATTTTCGGATAATCTTTTTATATTAGGATTTTTTGTATATATATTAGGATCATTAAATAATTTATATAGGATATATTTTCCATCTTATTTTAATTCTGGGATGGTATTTTCTTTTAATAAAGATAATGTATTGATTCTAATTTTTTTTTTATATATATATATATATATGTAAATATATATATATATATATATATATATATATTATTATTATTATATTTTTTTTACAAAATATGATAGTTATTTCTTTAGTCATATATTTCTTTTTCTAAACGTATATATATTTCATCTAAAGTAGAAGAATTGGAAATTAAATCTTTTAAAAATTATATATCTTTATAATTCAATTCTGGTGTTTTTTAAACTTCTTCTTATTATTATAAAGGCGATATTTATTAAAATTTTTATTTAAGTTTTTCTTCTTGTTTTTAAAGATTTTTCATTGATTAAAGGTCATCTTAAGTAACGAAAGGATTATTTTATAATTCTTAATTATTTCTGTCTATTTCTCTAACTTTTTTCATGAATTCTGAAAAAGAATCTTTATTATTATTATTATTATTATTATTATTATTATTATTATTATTATTATTTATATCATCTTCTATTTACATTTCATCTTTTTTATTATCATTTTTTTATGTAGAAGAAAACTAATATTTTGGTGTAAATCTTTTTTTTTAATAATCATAAGGAGTATTTATATTTCTATTTTTAAAAAATTATTAATTTATATTTTCAAGTCTATCCATATATAAACCTTCCACTTTCGAATAAGTTTAGGCTAAAACATATTCTTTTTTTTAGTTTTTTTTTAACATTTCGGAAGCTTCGAATTATATCTAGTTGTTAAAGGAAGTTTCTTTCAAAAAAAAATGCAAAACATTATCTCTTATATTATGAACGTATGTATCTTGGAATAATTAATGCTTGAAAATTGAAATATTGTCATTAAAAGATGAAATTTAAATCTGGTTTTAGACTGAATATTGATAAGATATGTAAGAATTTGTCTAATAGAATTACTTGTCAAAGAAATTTTAGATTTAAGGGACAGATTGTGGCGATTTTTCATATTCATTTAAGCTTTTTTGCAAGCTTTAGACAATGCTTTTATTCTCAAAGGTCTAAATGATGTCCACGAAGTGTTTTTTAATATAAAAATTAAACTTTTATTGGGAAAAGAGTGTATTATATTTATAGAAAATGTCATTTAAATTAGTTTAATTTTCAGAAAGTCTTGCTAAAATCAAAAAATGAAGGACTAAATGCAAAAGACCTTAATCATAATTATCTTATGTGAAGAATACATCACATAAATAATACTAAAGAGGTAAATTAGAAGGTAATTTATAAAAATTAAATAATAAAGAATGTATTTTATTAAAAAATTCTTATTTATTATTACCATTTCCAAAATATATATAGGGAAAATATTTGGTTATATCCTCTATTTCGAACATTCCAGTATTTATTATTTTATGAGAAAACATATTATGGGCTAAATATAAAGAAAGTAAATGATTTACTTTGTTTTAATTCTCGTTTTTTACAGAAAATAAAAAGTCGGAAACATAATCCTTTTCTTGAGATGTGTTTCTTTAAAAACTAAGACGTAATTTAGGATTGAAACGATAAAGTTCCAGTAATTAATAAAAGTCATTGTTTTTTTAAGCACTTTTAAATATATTTATCATTTCAGTAGTTTATAGATATTGAGAATTTGCTTGAAAAAATTATTTATTTTTTAAAAGAGGGAATATTGGTTTAAATAAAGATGGATTAAATATTATTGAGCTATTTTTTTATATTATATATATATATAATAAAATATAAAAATATTTTAAATATATATATATATATATATATATATCTATATATATATATATTCATATATAGTTTATTTTTTAGTTACTCAAATTCACGTTTAGTTAATACTTAATATTAGTCTTTTAAAAATGAAGATTATATTATTTAAATTAATTAATTAATTTAAATTTCAGATGGTTATTCATATTTTAAAATATTAGTTATTTTTCTTTGATTTTTCTATATAATATATATATATATATATATAGATTTTTCTTTTTCAATATTTTACCATCATTTCATCGTCTTGTAATAAGGATTTTGCAAATTTTTCTTATTATTCCGAAAATTCTAATATATTAAAAATGTTTGTAGGCATAAGTTAGTTTAAATCATCTAATTGTTTTTTTATATATTTAATATGAGCTTCTTTTCCTTCTCCGTATGATGAAGGGATATATTCAGGTTAATTATAAAATCTTCTTCTTTCAATTTTTTTAATAATTTCAGGATCTTCTATTTCTTCTTTTTCCTCCAAAACATCTTCTTCTATTTCTTCATTATTTTTTATTGGGTCTTAATCAGGATCTAATATAGGAATATTTACTTTTGAAAAATTTTAATTTATTTTTATAAATTAATATGCAATTTTATTAAATCGATTTATTTTGGATATCATTTGTAACATTTTTTTAAATACAAAAATATTATATATATTTATCTTTTTATTATTTTATTTTTTTAAATAATAAAATATTATATCTTTTTTAATTAAAACAAAAATATTAAATTAAATAAAATTTTATTTATAAAAAAAAAAATATATATTTAATGTTTATGTAATATAAAAAAAACTAAAATAAATCATTCATGAGATTCTAATTTATCAAGAGCGATTTTTTATAATCTTTAAGAAATTTTTAATCTTTTGGCACTTTCTTCATCTATTAATCTTAAAATTTAATCATTATATCTATTAAAAATATATATTAATATTTTAAATAATATAAAATTATATAAATATATATATATATACATTTATTTATATATATATATATTTATATGATTTTACAAAACTAAAGGATCATGTGTAGGATATTCTATTTATTTTTTTTATTCTAATGGTATATTTTTTATTTCATCTTACATTGTAAATGGTAAGGTTTTAAAATTTTCCATACAAAATTATTTTTAATTTTCTAATTTTTTTTATTATATTTCAATACATCTTTATTAATAATACTGAAATAAAAAAATAAAAATTATATTTTTATTTTTATTTGTTAAATTTTAACTTAAAATTCTCCTATTTCATCATATTCTTTCTTTAATTTAAGTTTATCCTCTAATTCTACTTTTACATTATGTCTATTTTTATTTACATAGGTTGTATATTAAGTTACTAATGCTTTCAAGTCTTCGACTTGTTAACCATGGGTGAAGTGGCTTTTCTCCTGTATATTCTGGAGAAAGGGTATTTACTAACTTCAAACGCTTTTTTTCTTTTCTTTATAATGTTGTTTCTTCTTTTATTTGACCTTTTTTCCTCCAACGGAGAATTTATACATTTTATAATAATTTAAAGTTTGCGCTTTATCTTAATAATTAAAATAATTTTATACTCATATTTTTTTTGTTTTTTATTCAAAATAAATTATATATCTTTTTATTTTTTTCTTAAAAAAAAAACTTATAAATAATAATAATATAAATATCAAATAAAATAAAAAATAAACAAGGTACATATGAAATATACATATATATAAATATATAATATATATATATATATATATATATATATATATATATAATGATAATGTTTTTTATTTTTTTCAATCTCCACTACTAATATAAAACACTAATATATCACCAACTTTTAATTAAATATAATCATTTAAATCTTGATAAAGTCCTTTTTTTTTAATCTCACATATATATTCTTATTAGTCATTAATAATTTCTATTTTTACACCTAGTATTTATTTACTATTTTCTAAAATTCCATTTGCTATATTTATTTATATATATAAAATTTTATTTTATGTAAATACTTGGTTTAGCAGCCTTATATATATGTTTACTAGTAATAATATCTATTCCTGCGCAATAAACATCTTCTAATATCAAATAAGGAGCAAATTTATCAAGTTTAATTTTAGAAGAATTATGATAATATTCATAAAGTATCCAATTATTATATATTTCTTCAACTTCACAAATTCTTTCTTTTTCATAAGTTTCCATTTTATTACAATCTAATGATATAGGAATATTTTGAATATCCTTAATTAATGGCTAAAGCCATTATATACTAGAAATATTAATTAAGCCATTCATATTAAAAAAATTAATAGAAATTTTTATAGTTTCTTATGTTTTTATTGGACTTATAGTTTAAACAAATGTAGTTTTTTATTCATCAAAATTGTGCTGTTAAAATAAAAATAAATAATAATAATGTTATAAATAAATATATTTAAAAATATATATATATTATATATATATTATATATATATATATATAAGTTTTATATTTTTACACGACATTCTTCTTTATGAGCCCAAATTATTCTTTATTAATTTTTATTTAATGAATCAAATTAATATTCGCATAAATATTTTTTATATTTTTTATTATATGTTTATTTATAACTTCTATATGTAAGTCTTAACGTAATGGATTTTTCTAAAAATAAAATTTTAAATATATTATTCATAATTCTTTATTTTTTTAACTTGGGGTATTAGGTAGTATTTTTGCACATATTTTTCGGTCCATTCGAATTCCGTTATAATTATTAGTTTTTATACGAGTTATTTGAAAATAAGAGTATTAGAATTATAATATATTATTATATGCTTTTATGAATTAATTATCAATATTTAGTAATTATTCTTCTAATTATTAGTTTATTTTATAATACCATAATGGATTAACAAGAATTAAAGCATAATAACTATCTAAAAGAAATGAAATAATATTATATTGAATATTTAATGCAAACTTAAAAAATAAAAAATACTAAAAATCACAATCTATAATTATTTAAGAACTGTTTTAATATTTATATATTTTTTGTTTATATATATTAATGGATTTTTCAAAGTATTTATTTTAAATTTTATATTCAAGTTTTTTTAACATTTTATTTATTATTGGATTTTTGGAAGAATTATTTATGAAATTTTAGTTGTTTTATTATTACAAATAATGTATTGTTTAGTCTTTTGATTAATTAATTCCCATTTTTTTTTAATATATATATATATATATATATATAATAAATAAAACAAGAGAATATAAAATATTAAATATATTTAATTAAATTAAATATGTATATATGTAAATATAAATAAATATATATATAATATAAAAATATTTTTTATATTTTTTTATAAAAAATATTTTTAAAAAGTTAAGAAATAATATGATTTATATTTTAATTAATTATTTAAAAATAATTTTTAAAACTTATATTTTTTTTATAAATATATATTTATAAAAATAACAGAAAAAATAATAATAAAAGTTAAAAGAGTAAAATATATATATATATATATATATATATATATATATATATATATATATTTATATATATATGCTTTTTTATTATTTTTTTTTTTTTTTTTTTTCAATTTCAAATTAAATCCTTTTTTATATTTATAATTAATTGATTCTAAGATACCTTATTTATTTCCGAATTAAAAAATGTTTTAAAATCAAAATTTTAATATTCATAAAAAGGTATATAGAAGTTTAATTTTTAAAATAATTAAAGTGCTCTTATACCTTTAAGCACTTAAATTTCATGTATTATATCTATATTAATAATTGTAAGGACAACTTTGATTTTCGAATTAAGTCTATTCTTATATTCAATATGGTCTTATATATTTTGTTTCATGAAATTTTCTAAATCACTTTAGAAATCTTTATTAATTTACTACTAGAGCTCTTTAGTAAAGATTTCGTAGAATTATTTTGCTGCATTAGAGTCTTTATCAATTTTTTACTTTGTAATGAGATATTCAGGACTTTGGAAATATATATTAAGTTCTTCTTTTTCTATTTAAAATGTGTTATCATTAAATTTTATGTTTTATTGTTATTTTTATGAGAGTATTTTTTAGAGAAAATCTAAAAAATAATTATAATAGCTTACTAAACTGTATATTATATCATAGAATAAGTTTAAAGGAAAATTAAAATTTAATTTACAAGAGTATATAAGTTACATTATTACATCTGCAAACAATGCTTAATTACGTTAAAATAATAACATTTTGTCCAATTTTTAAACTATATATTAAATATCTTTTTAATCTTTAAGATTTTTAAAGTATTTATTCTTTATTTATTCCAGTTATTAATCAATTTATTATGTCGGCTCTTATTATTATTATTATGTTCGATTATTTAGTTGCATATTACATTATTAAATATTATTTAATTAATTATTTAAATCTTAAGAATTATTACTTTATGTAAATGTTTTATGAGGTTTTATTTATACTTTATTGTAATTGGATATTTGATTTGGTTAAATATAATTATCAGTAATTACATTATTATTATTATTATTATTATTATTATTATTATTATTATTATTATTATTATTATCAATTTCAACATTTTATTTATTTATTTAAAAAATATTATTATATATATTTTTTTTCTCATTTTAAATTTTTAAATTATTAATATTAAAATTTTAATTATAATTAATATTTTTTTCATCTAAATTTAATTTTTAATTATTATTATCTAAATTTTATATTAAATTATTATTATTATTTGTTTAAGTTATTTTATAAATATCATTATTTTAATATTTTTATTAATTTTTATTAGTATCTAAATTAATTTTAATAATATTATTATCAAAATTATAAGTGAAATTTTAATTTTTAATATTAACGTTATTTATAATAAATTTATTATTATAATTATTTATTTATTAATTATTATTATCTAAATTTTATATATTATTATTATTAATATCTTTTTTTTTTTATAAATTTTAAATATCTTATATTATTTTATTATTTTCTATATTTAATTCTTATTATGTATTGTCTAAGTATTATGTTAAATTATCATTATTATTATCTTTATTTATTTTTAAATTATTATTATTTTAATTTAAAATTATATTATTAATAATATCTGTATTTATAAAAGAGTTATTATAATTAGTATTTTAATCTTTTTTCATTATATCATTATTTTTATTTAAATTCTAATTAAAATTATTATTGTTATCTGTATTTATTATAAAATTTAATTTTTCTTAATTAAATTTAATATTATTATTATTATTATCTATTTAATTATTTATTAAATTTTTAACTAGATTTAATTATAAATTACTATCCATATCTGTAATTATTTAAAAATTATTATTATTATCCTTATCAATTTTATAAATATTATCATCTAAATTTTACCTGTAATTGTTAATATTATCAAATTAATTATTATCTGTATTTATTTATAAATATTTATTATCAAATGCTTCTATAAAATTATTATTATTAATATTATTATTATTATTATTATTATTATTATTATTATTATTATTATTATTAATATTATTATTATCATCAATATTATTTTTTATTTTATTATTTTCTTTTTTAATTTTTGTTTATATATTATTTGTATTTATATAATTATTTTCATTATTTTCTTAATTTTTAATAAACATATTATTATCATTTAAATTTTTTATTTTTCTTAATCATAATTTTCTAAATTATTATTATTTTCTGTAATTACTTTATGACTAAATATTTCTTCCCATGAAATTCTATCTTATTCTTCAAATTTTAACATTTAAATAATTAATTATTTAGTCTAATCACTCACATAAGGTTCATTAGGAAATGAAAAAATTTATTTTTAAGCTTTTTATTCTATATTTCTTATTAAACTATCATAATCTCTTGCTATAAAAGGATAATTTCCATAGAGCATTTTATAAAGTACGCACCCAGAACTCCATACATCGCACTTAGAACTATATTTTTATTTTTTTAAAAGCTAAGGACTTGCAAATATTGGTGTACATTTTATAGAAAATCTTTAAATTGAATTCATTTCTCCATCAATAAATCTTCCAAAACCAAAATCTCCAATTTTAATTTTTCCTTGCTTTAATATACATATAAAATATATATATATTAATACCATTATGTAACATTAAATTTTCTGGTTTTAAATCTCTGTGAATAATTTTATTTTTATATAAATATTTATAACCTTCAACTATTTATCGAAAATATATTAAAGCTTATTCCTCATTTATTCTTCTATTTGAAAGTTTTTCTATATATGAGGCTAAATCTCCTCCATCGCAAAAATCTAAAAACAAATATAAATTATTTGTTGATTAAGAAATTTCATGTAAACATATTATATTTTCATGCTTTAATTTTTTTAATACTTCTATTTCTTTGCGAATCATTTCTGCATTTGTATTGGAACCGTTAAATATATTTTGGCCAATTACTTTTACAGCAAATTTTTAATCTTAGTTGTTTTAATTGTAGGCAACGTATACTTTACCATATTAACCTTAACCTAATATTTTGTCCAAGTGAATTATATAGTCTCCTATTAATTTCATAAAAAATTTTTAATATATATATATAAAAAAGATAAAATATAATTATATAGATTTATTTATAAAATAATTTTATATAATTAAATATAAATATATATATATATATATAAATTTATAATAAGCAAACTTTATTTTTATATTAGAAATATTTAATTATTTAATAACAAATTATTCAATTAATAATATTTATTATAAAAAAACACTTTTTTCTTATAGATAATTTATTTTAAATTTTATTATCCGATATTATTTTTTTTATTATTTAAATATATATAACTATTAATTTTTAATCCTCTAATTTTATAATTTTTTAGTTTTAAATATTATGGTTACCTTAAGTTTATTATTTTTTATTTACTAATTTATTTAAATGTTGAAATAAAAACTTAAATGTTTATATTTTTTGATTTACTTCTATTAAAGTTTTAAATATTAATTTTTTATGTATATCTTGTTATATATTTATTAATTTATGAATTTTTTTTTGTAAATTATTAATTTTTTTATTTTTCATATTAGTTTAAAATGTTTATTTGTCTTATTTAAAATTATAAGTTTGTTTTCTTATTAAATGTTAGAATATCTAACGTTTTTATTTTAATATTGATTAAATTTAATTTTATTATTTTTTATTTTTTAAAAATAATTTAATTTTTGATACTCTTTGTAAAATTTTTCATTAATCATTATGAGTTATATTTTTTTTTGTCGTTTTGAATTTGAAAATTATTAATAAATAATTAAATTACCAAAAATATTAAAAATAAGGAATAATTTCATTTTATAAATTTAAAGAATGTTAATTATTTTTTATAATAAATAAAAAATGCTAATATAATAAATAATATCTTTATGTTTTTCATTTAAATAGTAAAAATAGTTAATTTTTTTTATTTATTAAAGTAAATGTAAAGTTTTTTATATTATATATAAAATATATATATATAGATATTAATATATATATATATATATATAATAATTATTATTTTTTTTTAATAATTTTTTTATTTTATTATATTATATTAATCATATTCATTTATTTTAATATTAATAATTTTCAAATCCTTTTAATATATATATATTTATTAATTATATATTATGTTTGTTGTTTAATTTTACATAGTTTATTATTATTTTTATTATATATAATTATTTTATTTTCTTTATTCTTTTTAATTATTTATAATTTTAATATTTATTTTAAATTATAAACTTTTAAATATTATAATATTACATTTTTTAATATAATATATTAATATATTAACATTATATTTTAATAATAAATTTCTACTATAGATATAGAAATTATAAATTCATATTTTTTTATTATTTATTTTCTTTAAAAAAAAACATTTAAATAATTTCTTTATATTTATTTTTGGTATTTTTCAATAAATTTTTTTAATAAAACTATTTTATTTTTTTAACTTTTTTTGAAAATTTATAAATGATTTAAATTTATTTTTTTATTTTATTTTTAAAAAAAATTATTTATCAGAAAAAAAATATTAAGTTTTTTTATTCTTATTAAAATTCGATTGAAAATTTATAAATACATTAATTTTTTAAAAAATTTTGATATATGCTATTTAATATTAATATTTATAATTTTTTTAAAATTTAAAGCTTATTAATAATTTTTATGCTTATATGTAATTAATAAAATAAAATATAATTTAAGAATAATATATATTTTAAATAGTAATTTTTTAAATTATTTTTATACGAATTTTTAATGCATATTTGTGATTACATTTTATTAAAAAAATAATAATAATTTATTTTATAATTATATAATTAATATTATAGTTATATTTTTTTTAAAAAAAATTATTATACAGTTTTTCACTTATTAATTTTAAAATATAAGATAAAATAAAAAAAATTCATATAATCAATTAATATTTTTTAAAAAAATTTTAATTAGAAATAAATTATTATTATAAATAACATATAATGTAATTTAAGATTATATCATTAATTAATAAACATAAATTTTAATTATATACATATATATATAATTAAAAAAATAAATATATTTATTTATATTTTTTTTTATTATATTTATCCTTTTCTAATTAAATGAATATATCTGGCTTATTTTATAAAAATAATATATTAAATTTCTATAGATTAGAATAGCAAAATTAGATTATTTGTAAATAAATAAAAATTTATAAAACATATCTAAAAAAATTGTGAAATAATATTAATTTAAGTATTAATGATTTTATTTACATACAGTTAAAATTAGTCCATTAAATAAATTTTAAAAAATTGAAATTTGTGCTATTTGTGAAATTTATGATTTATATATAATTAATTCTTATAAAATATATAAAATTAAAAATTATAAATAAATTAGTATAAAATATAATGATATTTAGGAAAAGTTGATTATTTATATATTATATAATATATTATTTTATATCTAACAAATTAGTAATTAATTAATGATTAATAAGGTTATATAAATATAAAGGAACAAATAATTTGTTATCTGTAAATTAATAACAAAAATTATATTAGTCTATATATTGATTGAATTATATTTTTAAAAATTTTATTTTTAAATACAAAATTTAATTACAATTATTTTTAAAATTATTTTAGATTTTTTTTAAATTTTGATAAATTTTTTTATTATTTTAGGTTTTAATAATTTAATTAAACACATTTATTTTCTCTATTATTGAAAAATATATATTATAATAATGATATTTGTTTAAATTATATTAATTTATTAAATATAAGTATATTTATTTAAATATATATATAAAATATTAATTATATTATTTTTATAATAATAAAAACGTATTTAATTTTTTTCAATATATATGAAAAAATATAAATGATAAATTAATTTTTTTTTATATATTTATAAGAATGTAATTTATTTTTTATTTCTTTTAGAATTGTATAATTATATAAAATTTTCGATATAATAGTGTTTTAAACTAATATTTCTAATATTTTAAAATATTATTTATTAATATTAATAATAATATATTAATTTTTGATAAAAAAAAAACATATATATTTATTTTAATGTTTTAATCTTTTTTTTTAAACATATAAAAATTTAAATTTTTTTTTTTAAATAAAAATATATATTATTTTAAACCTGTGTAAAATAAATATATTAAAATAATCTTAACATAATTTAAAATATAATTGCAATAAAATATTTGTTATTTAAATTAAAAATAAATTAAATAAAAAAAAATGAAACAAGAATAATAACTATTATAATCATAAAATGACACTCTTTCTTAAAATCCTAATAAGATATATCCTATTAAGTAAGTATCTATAAATTAGATAGAAAATTATAGTGATTAGAAGTAAGAATTCGAAGAAACAGTTAATAATTAAAATGAAAAACAAAAAGTTTGTAAATATCAAATTGTATAAAATAATATTAATATTAATAATTTTAATTATATTTTTATAAAAACTTGCTTGAAAGATAAAAATGTTAAAAAAGAATTTATAAACAACTACGAATAGACTACTAATTTTATAAAAAAATATGATTAAATCAATATATTTAATTTATAATAATATCTATTAAATAAATAGCAAAGTTTCAGTAATTTTATTAATTCCAGTTTTTCTCAAGAACACTTAAATTAGAAATAATAATATTAAGTATAATTTGATAAAAAACTAAATTATAAGAACAAATAAATTTTGTTTAATAATTTAAAAAAAATCTTCTATTTATATATAAATGGAGATTATAAAGCTTTAAATGATGATGATATATTATAGTAAGAATGGGATTAAATAATAAAATAAAGGTTTGTAAGTTATAAATTTAGAACAAAAAATATAGATTTTGATAATTTTTATGACTATTAATAACCACTCACAGGTTTTAATGACTAATTTTAATTAGAGAACTAAATATCATAATATAACGAATAAAGGAATACTTCAGATAAAAAGAAAAACTATAATAAATCTAAATATGTCTTATTATTCTTTATTAAACTTTTAAGTAAAGAGAATTTAGATTATTTTGAAGTTCCTTTTGCTTATGATAAAATAGTTATATAAATAATTTAAAGGATATAGGAAATGAGTAAAAAGAATGAATTTAGTCAAACTCTTGGATTAAATAATAATCATTTAAAATGTCTTTTTTTAAAATTAAATGTAAGAAATATTAATTATATTGAATAGAATAAAGATTTAAAAAATCTATATTAATAAGTATTTGATGTCGAGAATTTTAATAATTAATATGATGTTATTAGAATTAATATTGTTAAAGACTTAATAATATAAATAATTTTACTTTAAATTAATATTATTGATTCTTAGATATTACCTTTTGTTTATATTAATTAATTATCAGATATTTATGAATCTAAAATTCTATACTTTTAAAAAGTTTGTAATTTAATAAAAAAATATTAAGAAGGATGGCTTATTGCAAATATTTGATTTTATTGTTTAATTTTTAGTATAATTTAATATTAATTAAATTAACAATATATATCCAATTATAATTTCAAAGCTTTCTATAAACATATAATATATATTATAATTTATTATTAATATCCTTTTTTAAAAAAATATATATATATTTTTATTTTAATAATAGGTAATTTTTTTTTAATTATTATATAATAATTATAAAATAAATGTATTATTTTTATCCCATTTTAATAAAGTATTTTAATATATTTTTTAAATTTAAAATAAATATTTTTTTTAATAAATTTTTTTATAAATTATTTTTATTTTAATAAAATTTTAATAAAATAATGTTAATCATTAAAATATATATATATAGGTGATTATAAACTCAATACTAAATATTTTATAGTTTTATTTTTATAATTTCATATTTTATTATATTATTTATATCATTATAGAGATTTTAAAGTAAATAATTTAAAAATTAATTTTATAAATAAAAAACAAAAAGAGATAAATAAATAAAACAAAAATTATCTCTATTTAATAAAAAATTGTTTTTAATAATGAATATTAATCTATTTTAAATATAAATCTATATATATAAATTAGTAAAAAAAATAAGTATATAAAAAAGATAAAATTAACTGAAATAAATAAAATAAAATATTTATAGTAACTATATAAATAAAAAAAAATTAAAAAGTTAATAATCCTATTTTATAAGTAAAATTGTATAAATTACTTTAAAACATTTTCAATGTTAAATATTTATTTAATTTATAAATTATAAAAAAACTAAAAAAGTTATTATGACTTTTAAAAGAAAAATATTTAATATAAAATAATTTATTTTTTTAATAAAATAAGAGAGAAATAAATAATTATACACAGATATATATAATAAACTTTTATATTATTTTTAAATATTAGATCTGTATTTTTAAGACATTATTTTATAGGTTATCAATAAAATATAAATATTATAATAAATAAATTATAATAAAAGTAAAATATAAAAATTAAAATTTTTTTTTATAATTATGAATATATAATGAAAAATTTTTATATATATATATTATATAAATATATATATATTTAAATATATTTAAATATATATTTATACATTTTATTTATAATGATATATTTTTTTATATATATATTTTTTTTTATTATTTTTAATGATAGTAATAATATTATATGAATTTATTTTAATATTTTTATATAAAAGATATTAAATATATTTTAATTATATATCTTTAAATTTGATATATTTTTATTTTTATTTTTTAAATTTTTTTATATTTAATTTAATCTTGAAAAAATCAATAAATTAAAAATATACAATTTTATTTAATTTTTTTTTTTAAATATTTATGATTTCATAATTAATTTAATATAAGATTTTTTAAATATATAATTTTTTAAATTTATATATTATAAATAAAAAAATATATTTGTTCATAAATAAATATTTATATAATATTTTGTAAATTAAAAATTATTATTTTTATTAATTTTTTAATTTTGTTTAAATTTTATAAATTATATATAAATCAGTTTCATATTTATTATTATCAAAAAAAAATTATAATATAAATAATGTTCTAAACAAATCAAAATAAAAATTATATAAATATTTCTTCACAATAAAATTAATAAGTTGATTATAATTAAGATTAATATAACGATGATAATAATTATAATATTAATTACGATTTATGTTTAGCTTTTTTAT
Source organism: Ichthyophthirius multifiliis (assembly GCF_000220395.1). NCBI lineage: Eukaryota > Ciliophora > Oligohymenophorea > Hymenostomatida > Ichthyophthirius > Ichthyophthirius multifiliis. Next base: position 21,517 of record NW_004086026.1, read on the forward strand.
TAGCATCAATAATTAATAAGGAATAAGAAGTATATTTATATATATATATATGTATTTAATAAAATGATATATACTATCTCATAAATAGATTGAACATTATAGATAATTATTATGCGAAAATAATTAATTTGAATGTTCTGAAGCTTTTAAATGTTTAGATACTCATAGACATGGTTATTTAACCTCTAATGATTTAAAAATATTTTTAGCGTAAAAAAATATAATATTATTCAGTTTTATTTTTAATACAAAAAAAAATTAGAAAAAATCATGTAATGATTAGAGATAAAGAAGTTGAATTTTTAATTTATAATTATTCATAAAATCATTAATATATAACTTTTAAAGAGTATTATAAATATAATTTAATTTTATTTTTAATTAAAAATAAAAAATAAGATTTTTAAAAATTGTATTACCTCATTAGAGCCAAATATTAAAAGAATAATGTTTAGCAAGGCATAAGTTTTATTGTTCTAATTAAAAGCCATAATTACCATTTTATTTAGAAGAATAATTATCAAAAATCTTTGAATTAGAAATAAATTATATTCGAGAAACAGAATCTTAAAAAATGGATTTAATGAATAATTTTGGATGGAATTTTAGAGAAAGTTTTCGCAGAATAGCTAGACCGAATTAAGATTATATAGATTCTTAAGCGTATAAAGATAAATATATATATATATATATATATATATATATATATATATTCATATTATTTAACATATATATATTATATTTAATTTAACTATATCTAGTTTTTATGCTTTTATGATTTAGAATTAATATACTGATTTTAATGAATAAAGTTTTAAATATTTACTTATTAGATTTAATAAAGATAGAAATAATGTTTTGACAATGGATGAGTTTTGTTCGTGTGTATTTCCAAGCGATTTTTTATATGAAAATAATAAATAGGCTTAATTATCGCATTTTTAGAAATATGTAAAAGGAAGTTTTTAAGAATTCAATTAGTTTATTTAAAAAAAGAATTAGGTTTATAGGAAAATACGTAAAGTAAGAATAATTTCTTATAAGAAAATTAAAAATTTGAAAATAATGTTGACAGGTATTAGTTTTAATAAAATTAAAAAGGATTAAAAAACCCAAGAAAATTTTTAAAAACACATATGTTTTATGAAAATAATAATATAATGGCGAATACTATTAAAGATAATGATTATTATTAAAATAATGAAAGTAATATAATTGGAGATTTTCCAATTTTGGATAAGTTTTTAATGAATACTAGAGTTTAGAAAGTAAATAATATTTATTAAAATAGAAATTAGGGATAACCGTTAATTCTGGAATATGAAAATATTATTCAAAAATAAGAAGATGTTAAATAAAATAATAATTATATAAATGGTGAAAATATTAATGAGAGTAAAACTTAAAATAGCTTTTATTAAAAACAAATGTAAATTTTAAAAATAAATAAATTGGAATTAATGCTTCAGCTTTAAAATTTGAAAATTAAAGTTTCATGAAAAATTGATTTAATAGATATATATATAAATAAATATATATATATATATATATATATTTATACATATACTATTTATATTATTTTATATATAAATTTTAATTTTCATTCTTATATTTTACCTTCTTCTTTTTCTTATTTTTCCTCTATTTCTTTTTCATCATCTTCTTCTTCATCATCTTCTTCTTCGTTTATTTCAGAGTCCGATTCTTCCTCGTTTATGCATTTAAATGTGTTAGTTTAGTTTAATATGTTTTAGATTAAGTTATATGTATATTCAGATATCAAATGAAAGTCTATATATTTAACTTCATTTTAATCCTAATATATATTATTAAATTATTTTCTGTAATATTTTTTAAAAAAAAATAAAATATAATAAAATATATTTTTTTTGTTAATCTCTATGTTTCATGTAATAAATAAAAAAACTTATAATTAATAAAAATATATTATTATTTAATATAAATTATAAAAAAATACTTTTGTAACTATTTAAGGTTAGAAATGCTAAATTAAATCAATTATCTTATTTTTTTTTATTTTTTTTATTTTTTATTATTTTTTTTAGTGTACTTTTTTTTATTAATTTGTAGCCATTTTTTTCTACTTATTTAGTAGTTTATATTAACTATTCTAGTTTTATTTTATCATTTGCAAATTTTAGAAAAGGAATATGTTCTATGGATATATTTTCGTGTTTTTTATGGAATTTGTTGTTTTTTTTTACAAAATCTTTTTTTATTTTATTTTGTGTATTTTATTAAATAATAAAATCATCTTTATTTATAAATTAGGCATTTCTTTTTTCCCTATAATTAGATAATATATATATATATAATTAAATTATATTGTATTATGTATTTATTTACATAATTTATGGAAAATTTTCTAAAAGTAAATCATGATATATATTTTCTAATTTTACAGCAATTAAATATATAGGCTTTTTTTATTGTTATATTTAAAATAGAAATAAAGAAATAATAAAAATACTGAATTTTGCTCATTATATAGTTTACAATTATCCCATACTAATTATATATCATCAATTATTTCTTCTAAATATCCATATATATTTTTTATTATGTTTCTTCTAACAGTATTTAAATCCATTGGCTTTTTTACTATTTATCGGTAATCATCTAAACCTAAAGCTTTATAATAAACTGGCTTTCTAAACTCAACAGAATCTTAATGGGCTATTAATTAGTCTAATATTCGAATTATTTATTCTCGGCTTTATTTCATTAATTTTGTTTTAGATATTTCTATTAATTTCATTTAATTTTTTTTTTTTTTTTAATAGAAAATTAATATTTATTTAATTAAAAAAAATCTTATTAAATGTTTTTAATTAATTTAAAATTTTAAGATTATAGTAACTAAAATATATATATATATATATATATATATATATAAATATATATATATATATATATGTTTTTTTTAATAGGATATTAATTTTATATTATAATTATAATTTTATTTTTATAATTTGCTTATTTTTATAAAAAGATTATTTATTTTATTTTTTCCGAATATAATAAAATTAACTTAACTCTAAAAATTTATTAGATTTTTAAGCAAAAATTTTTAAAATAAAAATGAATATAATTTTTAGCGAATATATATATTTTAAAAATAAAAAAAATGAAAATAGAAAAAAACATAATATATATGTTATTAATATTTAAAAGTAAAAAAAATTAAACTATGAAAAATTTATATATATATATAAAATATTTTACTATATATATATATATATTTATATTAATTATATAAAAAAAAGTAACAATAGAATATACAGAAATATTTGATATAAATTTTATTAATTAATAGTGTTAAACAAACAAATATTTTTCTTGCAAAAACATTTAAAAAAATACAATAATTACAGATTGTGATGTATCTTCGACTATAAATAATTTACAATAAGCATTATTAATAGGAGGTTAATTCGGAATTGAATGCTCTTTGTAAATAAATAATATATAAGGTAATTAATATTTATAAAATAAAAATATAATATTAATTTAAATTTTATATAGAAATATTATATATATATAAATATAATTTATATATATAAATATATATTATATTTAAATATATTGAAATATATAAATTTTTATATTATTATTTATATATAAATATATATATTTTTATATTATCATCCATATATATATATATTCATATTTTTTTTTTTTTATTTATAATAGACAATTAAATTTAATTTTTAGTAGTCGAAGCGTCTTATATAGTTCATTAAGATTAAGAATTGGCATTTTCAATTGAGATAATAAATGGTTAGTTTACTTTTTAGTAAAATAAATGTAAAAATATAGAAGAAAATGAGAAATAGGAAAAATAATATATTTATTTTAGAGGAAAAAATTATAAATTATTATATACTCAATACTAGATAAATATTTAGCAATTTTCAAAAGATTTAAAAATTTTATTTGCGAATAAATTTAAGACTAATACAGGCTTTTCCTTGAGTTAAAAAAGTTAATATTATATTGGGATTAAAAGTGTTAAAATATGGGGAAATTGTATCGAAAATTGTCTTTTTTGTAAAAATTAATTTTCTTGTCTGAACTGTTTTTATGGTTTTAAACTCTTTGAACATGAAAATGTTTTTCTTTGTGAAAAAATTACAGTTTGTCCACCAAAATGTGCTAAATGTACAACTTTTGATAATTGTAATTAATGTCGATTAGGCTTTGAATGGGACATCTAATTAAAATAATGTGTATAAATAAGCAATAGATAATGCCAGGGTGATTAGGTTTTATTTTATTACTCTAAAGAACACCAATAGTGTGAAAATATAACTTTTAGTGTTAAAAATGGGAGGTTTTCGGGAATGAGATAATTCCAATTTAGTGTACTGAGGGTAGTTTAAAATGTTAAAATGATAAAATTTTACAGGTTTTTGATATTTTTAATTCTAGTCTATCTATTTGTGCATGTAAATTTGAATTTTGCTAAAAATGCGGTAAGGAAAAGTGTTTATTTTGTGATGAAAATTACTTTTGGAGCGATTTTTTGTAAAAATGTGAACATTAGGAATGTTAAAAAAAAGGTTATTTTTATAATTAGAAGAATAGAATTTGTTAGAAATGTAAATTAGGATGCTCTAATTGTAAAAATGATTTTTCTTGTGAAGAATGTGATAATTCGTTTCTTTTTAAATTTGAAAAAAAAACAAATTCAATTAATGAATGGGATGTCTATTGTACTTGTAGTATTGGTTTTTGTAATAATTGTGTCGATTTTGATTTATAAAAGAAAGAGTGTCTTTAATGTTAGTAAGGATTACTACTTTAAAGAGGTTAATGTGCTAAATGTTCTATTTAATATTGTGAAGAATGTAATTTAGTAGATGATTTAGTATGTATTTAGTGTATTTAAGGGTATAGTATAGATTTAAATAGTAATTTATGTGTTATTTGTGAGGTTTAAAATTGTTTAAATTGTAATTAGTATGATAAGTAATTATGTAAAATATGTAAAGAAGGATTTTAAGGAAAAAAATGTGAGAAAATAATAAATTTAGATAATATAATTATTAAATAAAACAATATTATATAAAATACTAAGGAAAATAACACTAAAAATAATACATAAAATAATGCTGAAAATACTACATAAAATAATGCTGAAAATACTACATAAATTACTGCGTTAAATACTAAGGAAAATAATGCTGAAAACACTACATAAAATACTAAATAAATTACTGCGTTAAATACTATATAGAATACTGCCTAAAATAACACTCAAAATAACACTTAAAATATCACTTAAAATACTACAGATAATATTACATAAAATACCACTGAAAATATATCTTAAAAATCCACTTAAAATACCGGTTAAAATACTACAGAAAAACAAAAAATACTCCTTTAAATACTGCTTAAAATACAATATAAATAATGGATTGAATACTACACAGAATACTTCCTAAATAACACTTAAAATACTGTATAAAACGCAACATAAAATATCACAGAAAATATATATTAAAATATGCTTAAAATACTGTAGAAAACTCTACATAAAATGCTCCTTTAAATACTAATTAAATACTTCTTAAAACACTACATAAAATACTATATAAAATACTAAATATAATTCCACTTAAAATAACAATTAAAATATCACTTAAAATACTACATAAATAATGCTGAAAATACTACATAAAATAATTCATAAAATACTACAGAAAATACAAAATAAAGTACAAATTAAAATAAACTTAAACTACTACAGAAATACCACTTAAAATACTACCTAAAATATAACTTAAAATACCACTTAAAATACTACCTAAAATACTACAGTAAATACCACTTAAATACTACCCAAAATACAACTTAAAATACTACTCATAATACTAAATAAAATATTACTAATAATACAGAAAATATCACTTAAAATACTAAATAAAATACCATTTAAAATGCCACTTAAAATACTAATTAAAATACTACTACTAAATAAGAATGTTTAATATAAAATTGTGTTTAATGCTAATAAAATAAATGTATTAAATGCAATTTAAATTACTTTTTATAAGAAAATTAATGTTTTCTACGAATTCTATTTCTTTATTTTAATAAGAAAATACATATTAAATTACTCATTCTATAATAGAAAACTAAGGTTATTAAATTTTAATAAAATTCGAATAAAAACTATATTTTTAAGAGCTTCCTGATCTCACTTAATACTTCCAAATATAAATTAACCCCTAAATACCTTTTAAAACATATTAAGAACTCCTCTAAGACCAGATAACACTATAAATTTAGATAAATATACCCCAAAATTGTAAGAAATGTACACTAATTTTCTACATAAACCTTATATAATAGTCATTTATAAATACTAATAATCTCTCAAATGTATTAAAATATGAAAAGGAACTTTCTCCCTATATAATCCTTAACATAATAATAAATATAGGAAGCTTAAAAAGTTTAAAATACAGCTCAGAAGGCCAAAATAGTATTATTAAGTAGTATTTTTCCAGTGGCTTTTTTGGGTAATTTTTATGTCATTTTCAATACTATAGATTTGACTTCTTTTATTTATTTTTTGCTTTATTTAAAAATCAGATTTCCTTTAAATGTTTTAAATTTTTATAAAATTTTCAAGGATTTTTAGATGGATTTTATCCCGAATTTCTTCGAGTTTTTTTATAATTTTTCTGATAAAAAAACACTCCTAATCTTCCCAAATGTAAAAATAGACACCTTATTCCTCAAAAACGCAGGATAAAGTCTTTCTATTGTTTTCATAGGCATTTTCGGGGTCTTTTTACCCCAAAAAATATTAGGAATGTGTAATTTTATGGGTAAAATAGGACTTTACTTTCACTAAAGGTGTATTAAAGAATGGTATTTTGGAGGTTTTTTAGATCTATTATGGACTGTCTATATTTATTTAGCTTTTTCGGTTTTCGTGAAGTTTTATTAGATTGATTTTAAGGACTTTTAGGATTTTCTGAATGTGTTTTTTTGGGGAATTTCCCTTTTGGTGGTTGTGGGTAGCCCTTTTGGATTATTTTGGATAGTTTATAGGGAAGAGGAAATCAAGGAAAACGGGTTTTTATATTAAAAAATGTAAGGGTTGATAGGCGGGTTGTATTTAAGAGGTGAGAAAAGAAGGTAAAAATATGGAAAATATTGTAATATTTTACTATATATGAGAAAATTAGTGTTTGTTCTCTTAGTTGTTTTTTTAAAAGAAAAGATTTATTTTTAGTTAAGTTTTTTGGGGTTTTTAAGTATTTTTTTGGGGTATTATTTTTGGTATTTTTAACCTTATTTATGTTTTTGGGAAAATATAAAAAATGGAATTTGCGAAATTTTACTAGTTTTAATAAAAATTTCACTTTTTTTTTTAGTTAAAGATGATTTTTAAGAAAATGAGAATTAAAGAATCTATGTAGGATGGTTTATTATAGGATGTTCGAGTTTAATTCTAATTTTACATATTTTTTTTATGATTTTAGATGTAATAAAGCTTTTATATGGTATTTTTTTAGCTTTTAAGAAAAAAATATTAACTTTTTGGAGTAAAAAAAGAAAAATAAATTAAGTTTTACCTTTTAAATAGTAAAAAGAAGAAGAACTAAAATAATAATAAATAAGAAAAAGTAGAGTAAAAAAAAAAGAAAAGAGAATATAATTATTAAATAATAGATTATGTAAATATAATTAAGAAAAATAAAAAAGAGATCATATATATTTGGATAAACAACTAAATCTATAAATTTGATAAATTAATCTTGAAATAAAATATTAAAAATATATATAAAAAAAAATATAAAAATATAAAAAAAATAATAAAAAAATTAAAAAATGTTCATTCCGAGGATTGAACTCGGGACCTTTTGCGTGTAAAGCAAACGTGATAACCACTACACTAAACGAACTATTTACAATAATATATTTTAAATAATAATGATAAAAATAAAAAATATAAATATAATATATATATATATATATATATATATATATATATATATATATATATAAATTTATATATTTTATATATATTTATTTATATATATATATAATATTTATATATTACTTTTTTTTTTTTTATTTTAATTTATTTCTTAATTTTTGTATATTATTTATATTAAATATATTACTAGAAATATTTCTTAAATATTTTTTTATTTGAGTTTTTTTAAAATAAGTAATTTAAAAACTATTTTAATTTATATATATTTTTTTTTCAATTTTCTTCTAATGTAAAAGCTCTTTCTGGAAAAATTACTTCTTTAACTAAAAAAAAAAAATCGCATTTACAAACAGGACAATTTTCGAATTTATCTTTAAAACATTAAAAATGTAAAGGTTATCCACAACAATTCGAATATTTTAAATATCCAAAATTGCTTAAACATACTATACAAGGCAGATATTCTCCTTATAGAAGTATATTTTTATTTTAAAATACTTCCTAAGGGCTTAAGATTATTTTTTTTTCGAAAATTTTCATTATTATTGCATTTTTATTGTTCTCGAATTCCTCTTTATTTATTTGAAGCATATCAATATAGTTGTTTTTGGAAATAACTTCCTAAATGAGACTAAAAGCTTCATCTGCAAAATATTTTTATGCTAATTTTTGGGCATCTAATGCTGACAAATCTTTCTAAAATAAATTAATCCCACCAAAATTTATAAGTACTTTTAAACAATCAAGAGAATTATAAATTGCTGAAATCATCAAAGGTGTATGTCCGGATTTAGTGGGCATATTTAGTATATTTTTTAATAAATTATAGTCTTTATTATACTATATATAGCCTAATTATATTAAAAACTGGAGTGTTTTCGGATCTTTAAAATATATAGAATAATGTATAGATGTCCAAAAATTTCCATGTGATGAGATTTCCTCTGCTATATCTATTTTAAATAAACGGAATATTTTTAAGGTTTTTTTAAAGTTTTTTTATTTCAAAGATGAATATAATTCATGTTTAATAGAAACATGCTAAATTTCTTTTAATAGAATTGGTTTTTCCATTTTTTATGTATATTTTTATTTATATATTATTTATATATATATATATGTATAGAAAAAAAAAAAAATTAAATTTTTTATTTTTTATTAAATATCATCAGTAACTTTCTTTATAATAATAAAATAGGTTTAGAAAAAATTTAGGAAGTATCTTAAATAATAATAAGTTTAGATTTAAACACTAAATTGAAATACAGGTCAGGTTTAAAAGTTTAACAAAAGGATAATGTTAAATAAATCAAATATGAAAAGTAAATACTTGTTCCTTTTTTGGTTATAGTTTCATATTATAAGTAATTTATTTTATCATTTCAATCGAAAGAATATGGGAAATTTATATATACTTAAGTGGATATGGAAAATTCCTTCCGAAAGAATATTATTAAGTTATTTTAAAAAACAGATTTTATATTTAAGAAATAAAACATCAAGCCTCAGTATATATAATGAAATCTAACAACTATCGCCTGTTAATTGATTTCGGTTAAAGTGATTTGAAGAAATTAGGCTTAAAAGATAAAAATTATAAATAAAAGGATGGTATTTTAAAGATATATAAATAAATAAAATATAATATATTTTAAGTAATTTTGCTATTTAATTTTTTTTAATATATATAAGTATTTTAATCAAAATATATTAATATTAGATAAAATTTTACTATATATATAAAAAATATAGTTAATAATATATTATAAAAATATTAATCAATTATATTTAATACATATAAAATAATAAATTAATATATATATATATTTATATTTATAATTAAAATATGATAAATAATTGATATAATATATTATATATTCTATTTATATTTTATATTAATATTATATATATAATTTAATAAATGCATAATATATATTTATTTTATTTTTTAATATAAAAATATTTTTGGTATTGATAATACTTTTAAGTTTTTATATATATAATTTTTTACTTTTTATAAAATACTATATATATAATTTGTTTTTATCTTTTTTAAAAAAAATAAGAAATAAAGTATACTTTTTTACAAATAAATATATAAGAATTTTATATAAAATATTATTTATTTTATAATATATTTATTTATAAATAAAACTTTCGTTATATTTTTATTATATTTTTTTTATTTATAATATATATATATATATATAAATATTCTTTATAATTTTGATAATAAAATTTTATTTTATTTATAATTATATATAATTTATAATTAATATTATTATTATTTTTATATAAGTATAATCATAAAATAGATTAATTTATAAATATTAAAATTAATCTATAAAACCTATATATAATTCTAATAAAAAGCCAAAAAGAATATATTATACAATTAATTTTTTAAATTAATATTTTTTTTTTTAAAAAAAAAAAAAACTATATAAATAATAACAATTTTCTAACTATAAATAATATGAACACAAATTTATTCGAAAATATACACTAAAACCTTTAAAATAAATAATATTAAGAAATAATAAACTAAATTTCGCAAATATTAGAAAATAAAAAAATAGATCTATAAATTTAACAATAAGTTATTTTTTTATGTAATCTTATAATATATAATGATGATAAAAATGCTGTCAATATATTTTTTTAAGTAAAAGATTTTTTAAGTTCTTAGTTGAATTTTATAATAATTATGCTTATTTAAATTTTTTTAGTTTAAAATATTAAGTTTTGACTTTAATCTATAAAATTTTGATGAGCACAAGAATTAATTTGAATGATAATTTAGATAAATAATATATTATTGAATAAAGATTATAATTGTTAGATAAATAATTTATGAAAAATATATTTAATGAAGACTTTTTTTAAAAAATAATCAAAAATTTAATATCATTTTGGCTGTTTTGTATTCTTTTTTTGCCAAAAACTGCAATACTATTTAAAAATTTGGACTCTAAAATCAGGCTAAGAGGGCTTTTTTGGAATTAATAATTTAAGAAGGAAACTTTTTAGTTAAATATTAAGGTTTAAAGTGCTTATTTAATATAAAAAATATCTGTAATATAGGATATATGGAAATAAAAAAATACAATATAATTAGTTTATTGTAGAAAATCGAAAAAAAAGATATATTTTGTAAATAATTTTTATAATATATAAATTAAATTCATATTTAAGAAATTAATATAGAGAAAATTTAAATTAAAAGGATTTATAATAAAATAAAAATATGATAAATTTATATATGTATAAATATATATATATAAATATAAAAATAAATGTAAGATATATAAATATATATATATATGTATTTATATAATTTTATTTATATTCTTAATATAATTATGATTTTGTATTCATTTTTATTTATTTTATATACAATTATATTTTTATATAAATTTATTTTATATATATTTATATATTTGTTATTTTTATTTATTTTTCTTTTTTGTTATTTTATTTTATTTTTTAATATTTTTTTTGTTTTTTTTTTATAATTTCTAATTTTAAAGCTTAATAAAACAAGTGGGAAATTTGTATAATATGTTATTTTATAAAAAATAATATATATTTTAATTTAATTTGTAATTATGTAAATATTTATAAAAAAATATTATAATTTATTTTTTGTTTTCTGAAAAATAAATTTAAAATCTTACTTTCAAAAATATTCAACTTTTTAACTAAAATCAAACCCAAGTTTAAATACTAAAATATCGCTATTTTAATCTTTCATAATAGATATATTATTATTTTCACTATATTTATTATATTAAATATCAAAATCATCTTTACTTTTAACTCTTTTGTATAAGCTTAAATCTTAAAAAATAATCCCATCTTAAATAATTACACTTTCTTATTTAAAATCTATAAAAAACTATAAAATATCATCAAATTTAATATTTTAAACTAAAAAACTCTTTTCTCCTTCTTTTAAATATTTCCCAATAACTTTATATATTTATGTATAATTTTTTTTTATTATCCATTTTAAAAGAATATTATATAATTTTTTATTATTTTTATCAGAAACAAAATAGTTTTCCGGATTTTCAGCAGTTAAAATTAAAAATTTCTGATTTTTTAAAATTTATATTAATTCACTTTATTAAAAATCTTTACTTTATAATTAATTGACGTTTGTTTATAACCATTTTTTACTTTTTCTTATTTTTTATCGATATTCAGTTTCTTAATTTGTAGAAAGTTTTATATATAAACCTTAAATTATAATATATTTTTATATTGAATTTAATTAATCATTGAATTATATTTAATATGGTTATGTATATTAAAAATTTTATTATGTTGTAAATTATAATTAATTAATAAGAAGATAAATTTAAATAAAAAAAGAATATTCAACACTAAATTTATAAAAAAATATATATATTTATATATATATTTATAATAAATATTTTTTATTTATTTATATTACATTCTTAACTTAAAATTAAATACATTTTTTTTTTTTATATCTAGTTATATTTTGTATTTTGTTAAATAAAAATTTATTTATATTCTTGTTAATTCATTATACTTATTTAAAAAAATAATATATTATTATTGTTTATAAATATTATTTTTAAATTGAATTGTTTAATTATATTTTAAAAATTTATTCATTATTTTTTATAATGTATATATAGATATTTAATTAAAAATTTAATTATATATATATTATAGAAAATAAATATAATATTTTTGTTATAAATAAAAAAATAATATTTAAGAAAAAAAAGAATTTTTAAATTTTATTTTTAAAAAATAATATATTATTAATTTAGAAAAATAAATATTAATAATACTTTATTATTTATAATTTTATATATTAATAATTAAAAAATATTTATATATTATAAAATTTTTGAAAATATAAAAATTATAATAAAAAAATAATATATATAAATATATATATATAAATATAAATATATATATATATGTTTATTTAAATATATTTATATATATATTTTTTTACAAATATTAATATAAATATATCTTTATTATTTTATAATATAATTAATTTTATTTTTTTTCTTTACACATAAAATATTTAAATATTTATAATATACGGATTTAAATAAAACATATATTAAAAAAATAAATATAATGTTATTAAACACACATAATATATTAAATTCGCATACTCATACTATAAATAAAAACAGTTAAAATAATTTCTTTGATAAATTTAGTGTTTAAAAAAGAAATATTGAAAATATTTAAACTTCTAATATACACATATAAAATTTTTTAAGCACTTTTTTATCTTAAAAAAGGAATCCAGTATAAGTTTAACCTACAAAAAATCATTTAGAATCTTCCTAAAATAATACACAAAAAAAGAGCCAGAAACTAAGGCGAAATTATAGTATTTAAAGCAATGTATAGAGTTTGAATATATCTTTTAAAAATATGAATAAATAGAAAAAAAATATAAATTTTATTTTCATATTGATAAAAATATAATAGTTTGTCCAAAAATTAAAATAATAAATTTAATATTTATTAAAATATGATTAATCATTTTTACAAGAGTACCTATATTTAATTAATGATAGAGTGTTTTTTTAATAGGAGTAAAACAAAAAATTCTCTGTGGACTTTTTTTCGTAAAAAATCTACTTTTTGGATAAAATACCTATATTTTTTCCTAATAATATATTCTATATATTATGGAAAACGTGTATTTTGTTTATTTCTTTTGCTAATATTTACTATACGACTATTTGTGCATCATTTGATATCTAAAATAATATATATTTGAATAAAAATACTAACTGTTATGCCATAAATATACTCCGCTTGATTTTTTTGGGCGATTTATTTGTAGATCTTAACACTAGTCATTATGAAGAAGAAGGATAAATCGAAAAAAAGAGAAAAATTATAATAATAAGGGAATTTAAAGGCAATTTTTGGATTAATTTATTGAAAATTTCTATTTTTTTTTTCGATTCAAATATTTTACTTTATATACTTGCAATATTACATATAAACTGTTTTTAGAAATGCTTAAATATTATAGACGAATTTTATTAATTTTATTAAAAATTTAATATTTTAAGAACTATATTAGGACTTGTTTTATTAACATTTACAATCGCACATATTAGTGGGTGTATTTTTTATTCGGTTTCAAAGATTTAAAGCATTTCTTATGTAAAAAATTAATAAGGAGGAATTTATGATAATTGGATATAATATTAAGGTCTATAAAAAGCAGATTGGGAAGAATAATATTTTATTCTTTATATTTTGCATTTATTACTATGACTACAGTCGGATATGGTGATGTACTGCCTATATCTTATATGAGAAGATTTATGTGATTTTCATGATCTTTATCTCTAGTGCTATATTTGCTTATACTATAAATAAAGTAGGATAAATAGTAAATGATGTTTCTGAAAAATAATAAATTAATAAAAAGGAAATCTAAATGATGACTTATTATATGAATAATAGAAACATACCATCAAATACATAAATAAAAGTGTTAAAAAGTCTATAACATATCTAAAAAAAAGAAAAGGAAATACTTATTATGAAATAAGGATAGACTTTTATATAAAAAATTTAAGAAGATATTAAAAAAGAATTTTTTTATGCTTATTATGGAAATATACTTAATTAAAATAATTTTTTAAAAGTGAATTTTTCAAAAGAATTTTTAAGTCAATTGACATTTTTTATGAAGGAAAATATGTATAATTTAAATGAAATTATATATAATTCGAAAAATATTTAAGATAAAAAACTGTTATTTTTTATTATGAAAGGTGAAGTGGGTATTTATAATAATTTTAATGATAATAATCCTATATAAATTCATAAAATTAATGTACAAAAAATATATAAATAATTATATATAAATAAAATTTATATGTAAATATATATATAAAAATATAATAAGATAAATAGAAAAAATAATAATATAAAAATAAATAAAATATATAAATAATATTTAATATATATATATATATATATATATATATATATATATTTTTATATATATTAGAAAAATAATTTTTTGAATATATAAAATTTCTTTAGTGCAAATTTAAAGGATGAAGGTATTTTTATAAAAGCTTTAACTAATTGTTTGATTTTAGTTTTAAATATAAATGATTTTATAAAATGTGGGAAGAAATAATATCCTTTGGATTATGAGAAATATTGTATGTTAAAACATAAAATAATGCAGGAGTAAATTATTATTTAAAAATGCTATATTTGTGGCAAATTTACTCATGATTTTAACAGTTGTACTTAAGTTCATTTATATTTAAATAATTATATATCTATAAGGAAATTTTAAATTTAAGAAAATTAAAATTAAAATTATAGGAAAAAATTACTGAATAGTAGATTTCTATAAAAATTCAATTCACTTTATCTTAAAAAATACATGGATAAAAAATTAAGGAAATGGAGAGAAAATAAAGTACTTATGGCAAGAAATATATCTTCTTCAGATCTTTCTATTAGTACTACTGAACTATAATAAGAGAGAAGTAAAGAGTTTTTTTATAGAGTACCTTAAATTATTTATGAGAATTCTCAAATATTAGAAAAAATGAATGATATTGAGGATTATATGTTAGATTAAAGCTATACTAGTGATTAATACGAAGATGAGAATATAATATAAGATTAATTAAAGGAAGATTATTATATGATAAAAAATAAATAATAGAATTTAAAAAAACCTTAAAAAATAAAGCTAAAAACTACTCATAATATAAATAATAAATGCAGCTCTTCTTATAAGAATTGTCATTTATAAAAATCTATAAGTTAAAGTGAAATTAATTATAAAAAATAAATGTCATAATCACCTATTTTTATACAAATATGGAAAATAACTAAGTATTATTAGGATAATAGGATATGGAAATAAATTAATTGATTTTTGACAATATTTTGGAAACTGAATAAAATGAAGAAAATATTAAAAATAATATATTTATTGAATAAAATGAAGATTTTATTCAAAATAATATTATTATAGATTCAAATAAAAAATATATTCATAATAATTAATTTATTGAATAAAATAAAGAAGTTAATTAAAACAATATATCATTTGAATAAAATTAAAAGAATAGTTAATTATTTATTAATAATAATATATAAAAAAAAGAAAATATATATAGTTAACTATATTAAATTCGTAATAAGACTATTTCCGAAAGAAATATTGAATTAAATCGAAGAAAAAATAAAGTTTTTTAAAAAAGATCATTAGAAATTGATTATAAAATAAAAGAATTATATAGAAAAAAAGTTAATATTTTTTATTTTATATTTAAACTTTTTTTTTTTTTTAAATATATAGAGAAGGTCATAAACTGCAAAAATATTTTTATTAAAAAAAGATTAAAATAAAGATTTTGGGAATTAAAGCTCATAAAAAATAAAGTTTTATGTAAAAAGTAAAAGTAAAGTAAACTAATAATTGAAGGAGGAAATTACAGAAATGTATCATAATAGTAATTTATCAATAGAAAGTAAAATTAATACATAAAAATAAGTTTTAAAAGATTTATATTTTTATGATTTTGATGAAAAAAAAGAATTCGATATTTTTTTGACTTAAAATAACTTATCAAATGTTATTAAGAATTTTTAAAAATACATTAGAAATAAAAATGCGAAAATTAAGAATTTTTAAATAACAAAAAAATTAAAAAACATAGTACAATCAAAATTATATAAAAAAAAAAAATGAAAACAATATAAAAAGTTTATTTTTTATTTTTTAAAAAATAAAAAAATATTTTAATTTTATTTTAACAAACATTTTAAAATTCATTTATTAATATTATTTTTACTTGTACTAATATTTTTTTACCATTTCATAATATATTTAAAATCATCGAATCCCACTAAACCATCTTTATCTTTATCTGCTTTTGTTATCATTTCAATAAGTTCATCATCTTATAAATTTTCTCCAATTTATACTGCTATATTTTTTAGCATTTAAAATGATATTTTTTAATGTAAAAGTTTGTTTTTATATTCATTAGATTTAATTTTCTATATTGATTTTTCTTGACTTTTTATTTTACTAAGTTAAGAATTGTCTATATTATCTTTTTATTAACTGTCATCATCATCATAATCATTATTTTCATCATCTTAATAATTAATAATATCGTTTTCGTCTGTTAAGTGAATTTTATTTGCAATTTCAACAAAATAACAAAAAACTTATTAATAATCTTTCTCAGTTGTGTCATTTTCATTGATTTTTTTTTTCATTAAATCTAAAAATTCCTCGAATTCAAGAGATTTAGTATTATCTTTATCCAAGGCATTCATTATTTCTTCTAATCTTTTTTCATTTATTTAAAATCCTAATGATAACATAGCAGCTTTTAATTCGTCTATTTAAATAGAACCACTACCGTCTTTATCAAAAAAATCAAATGCTTCTTTTATTTATATAATTTCTTATTCAGAAGTACCAGGTTGTTCATGTAATTTAGGATTAAATAAAATTTATTTTTATTAAAAATTCATTTATAAATTTATTTAAATTATAAATACAAATTTATTGAAACATGTATATTTAAAAATATTTATATATAATATATATATATATATATATATTTATATTATTTTATATATTTTACTTTTTTATATTATTTCAATATTATTTTATTATATTTTGGCAACGATTAAGTATTTTTTTATTTATATTATCATTCTCATATAATATATCTAAAGATCTATTTAGTTACTTATTTATATTATGATTATTACATTTTATTTTTAATATATTATCATTATTTAAATCATATATATTCTTTTATGGTTATTTTTCATCTTTTTATTATTAAAAGCACTTTATAGTGTTTTCTAAGAAATTTTATTTTTAAAATATAATTTATTATAATTAAGTATTTTCTTAATAAATATTTTATATTTTTTAATTTTATTAATTTATTATGAATTTTTCTTTTTATATTTCCTAGTTTTTTTCTGAAATTAATTTTTCAGTTTCTTTTTTTTAATTAAATTCAAATGTTTGGAATTATATTTTGTTTTCACATTATATTTAGTTTATTTTTATATTTAGTTTTCTTATTTATTCTTCATAGTTATTTTTAAGTATTTCGTTTTCTTCTTTTAATATTTAGATTTTCTTTTTTAAACTTTTTTAATTTTCGAAATGTTAATTTTTTTCTTCTTCAAGTTTATTTTTGATATTATCTTTTTCTTTTTTTAAATTTATGTTTTCTTCTTGTTTTTATTTTATTAGATTCTCAAGGTTATGTAAACTTTCAATTTGTTTATTAAATTATTACTATATTTTATGGTAATTATCGTGTAATTTATCAGCTTCATTAAGTTTTTCATTTTATTTTTATATTTTTAGACTCTAAAATATTACATTTATTAAGAATTTATTTAAAGTCTTTTTCAAGAAGTTTAATTTTTCGATTTTTTAAATATTTTTTTAATTATTTTTTTTAATTTATTTCTTAAATTTACATTTTGCATTTTTATTCATTTTCTTATTTTATCAAAAAAATCTCATTGTCTTTAATTTTTAAAATACTTTAAATTTCTTCTATTTTCCCATTTAAATTTTATATTTGTCTTTCGTATTCATTTTTGAAAATTTTTTCTTTTTTTTCAAAAATTTAACGTGCTTCTTCTAAAAAAAGCTCTTTTTATTCTTTATAAAAATTACATTCTTCTTAAATTAAATTAAACTTTTCTAAATAATATTATAAATCTTCTTTGTGTTAATTTTTTAGTATTTTTATTTGATCACATTCTTAATTTAAATTTACTTATATACTTTAAGAACTTGAAGATATTGATATATTATTTTTTTATGGACTGCTTTTGTTTGTTAGTAATACTTATTGGATTTGAGAAGCTGTATATTTTTTAGGACTTTGTTGGTTAAATTTAAATGGAAGTTTATTTTAAGTATTTATGTTTTCTTTGTTTAATGGATAGCTAATCATATTCTTTTTATTATTTTTTAAATTTAATTGATTGTTTTTTTTTGAAAAAATATTAATATTTATAAGTTTTTTAATTTTTTTATATTGTTTTAAATTATTTATAATGTAAAAAAAAAAATAAAAAATTTATAATATATATATTAATATATATTAATATATATTAATATATATATATATATACATTTATTTTTATATATATATTTATATATAAATTTCTATCATTATAATTATTTATTCATTTAATAATATTTTTTTTTTTTTATATATTTTAGGTTTATATATACATATTATATCTGTTATTTTTTTAATATAAAAATATATATATTTAATTTTATTTTTATAGAAAATATATTTTCTATGTTTTAAATAAATACTTGAAAAATATATTAATTATTTATATTTTTATCAAATATATAAAATTATGATATTTAATATTATACACTTACGTATATTAATTTTTTATAATATTAAATAAATAAATACATATAATAATTAATCAACTTTTATTTTTATTTTTATTTTAAATCTCATATAAATATAATTTTATATAAACAAATAAATAATTAATAATAAAAAATTTAAATAAAATAAATATTATTGTATATTTTATTTAAATATATATTAAAAAAAAATAAAAAATAAAAAAATAGAAAAAAAAACAAAACTAAAAAATGCAAATAAAAATATTAGTAAATAAAAAAATAAAAATAAAATTCTTTAAATCAAATAAAAAAAAAAAAAAAAAACCAAAAAAAAAAATGTTTTAAGATTAAATATTAAATACTGAATCAATAAATGAATGCTTATCAAATCGACAAAACGCCAAATTAATATATCTACAAAACGACAACTAATAATTAATGTAGGATAACTTAGACTTAAAAGATATTTTAAAATTAAATAAAGAAGCACTAAGAATCGCCTATTAATAAAACATGGAAATAAACACAACACAATTATAAAAAAATGAAATAGAAAGAAGTTAAAGCAAAAACTAATAATTAAATATTGAATTTGTAAATAAATTAACCTAAGAAAACCAAATTTTATTAGATTGTATAGAAAGACTAACTAGAGCAAGAAATAAAGCTTAGACTATACAATTGTTGTAAGAATAAATAGGAGAAGATAATTAAAATTTTAATAAACAATTAATAGCAGAGCATGAAGATAAAATACTAGAATTAAGAAGACTTATACATGATAAAGAATATGCAATTTAAGAACTAGAAAAACAAAAGGTATATGTGATGAAGATAAAAAAGTATTAACAAGAGTGAAAGATGTAATATATATATAAATATATATATTATATATATATATATATATATATATATATTATATATAATATAAATATATATATATTTTTTTATGTGTATTTTTTTATTTTTTTTGTTTATTTTTATATATATTTTTAGATTGCTACTCCTAATGAATAATCTGTAAAATTACATAATGAAATTGATTAGTTGAAATAAATAGTTTAAAAATTAAGTTAATAAAATAATTCTTTATAGGAATAAATTTAATAAAAAGATGAACATTTAAAAGTAATTTTATTTCATATAGAATTTTAAAATTACACTTTATATTATTATCTCTAAATATTCTTAATTTTTTTTAATTATAAAATATAAATAAATCATTTATTTTTTGTTTTTCTTTTAGTAAAAAATAAAATAAACAAAAATTTTTAAATAAATAGTATTATATATATAAATATATATATATATACATATTTATTTTAAAAAATATATATATATATATATAAATTATATATATATTATATATAATATATAATATATAATATAGAAATAATTAAAAAGGTAATTAGATAAGAAATTCTTAAATTAAGAATTTGTATTTTAAATCCTGTTAATTTTTATAAAATGAAAGGTTTTTTATTATATAGTCATGTAGATAATGGCGATGAAGGTCAAAATATGTGTTAATATTTTTATAAAGAGTTAAACAATTAATAGCAAGAATAGTAATAGGAAGAATATAAGATTTAAAAATAATAATAATATTAAAAAATGTAAAACCCATTAAGACCAGTACGTACCTCACAAAAAACTTTTGAAAAAGGAAGTGATAAATATTCAAATATGGAAGAAAATTTAATACGTGTATTTAAGTTATTTAGAAGGGAGGTGGAAAATAATAATTTATTGGTTAAAAAAATAGAAGAGCTTTAAAATGAAAACGAAAATTGTAAAAATACGAATGAAACTTTGATCAAATCTAATTTAAATTTGTAAAATTAAATATAATAATTAATTTAGGATAACGGATTTTTGAAATAATATTAATAAAAATATATAAATGCGATTAATATGAATAGAAAAAAAAGAAATTTTAGTTAAAATTATGTAGAATTTAATTAATAATCATTAAATGGAAGATTATTTTCTAATAAAGATTTGAATAATAAAAATTAAGAAAATAATAACGATTGTCAAGTCAATATTAGTATTTTATAAAATGAAGACTAATAATATTATATATAAGAAAGATATGTAAAATATTACATATATATATATATATATATATATGGAAATTAATAAATAATTATATATTTAATTATATTTATATTGTTAAGAAGAAAAATTAAGAATATGGATAAAATATAAGATTTGATTTGATTGAGAAAAAAAGCAATAATATTTATGATTAATATAAAAATAATAACAATGATTAATTTGTTTTATCAAAAGATTAGGCTAAAATATATTTATTGAATTTAGCAAAAGATTTATATATTAATTGTAATATGAAAAATAAAGGTATAACTCGTTAAGTATTAAAACAAATAGAAATCGGAGGATATAAAACTAATATGATAGTATTATTTAAGTAAACTATAAAAAAAAATATAAATTTATATATTATATATATATATATATATATATATATATATATATATATTTTAGAAATAAAAGAGCATTGAGTAATCCATTAGATTATATAAGTAATAATATTAAAAATAAACATAATTTAAATTTAATCTAAAATATTAACAATTTTGATTTTAATAACTAAAATGTCTAATAAAAAAATTCATTTAATAATATTTTATAGTAAAATAATGAAAATTTAGTTATTTCGAAATAATAAAGTGGTCCATTTAATATTGATATGAGTTATATTTAAACTAGTAATAAAAATATTTAGAATAATTTAGCTAATAAATAAAAAAAAAAATTGTAATCGATACTAGTTTTATTTCAAATGAAGAATAAATAGATGAATATAATTGAAAAGATATATAAATAAATATATATATTTAAATATATATATATATTCATATATTAATAATTATTTTAACTTTTTAAAAAATATAAATTTTATTATTATTTTTTCTCAATTTTTTTTTTAAATATTATTCATATAGTTATATAAAATATTCTTAATTTTAACTTTCTACACATCTTTTATCTCTTAAGCTTCTTACTTTTTATATTGCTTCTTTATAATTTTCAATAATTCCTATCTTTAATAATATACATGAAGCAATTAATCCTGCTCTTCCTATCCCTCCTCTACAATGTATTAGTATATTTGATTTATTTTAAATTTATTAAATTATATTTGATTCTATAAATTAATCAAATTCTTACAATTTATTTTTATCAGGAGTACTCATTTCAATAATAGGATATTTAATTAAAGTTATATTTTATTCATCGCAAATTTTTTAATATTTTTTTCACATACACCTATTGAACGTAACTCAAATTCATTTAAAAGACATATTATTATGTTTATATTTTATGTGTTTTTTATATTTGTTATGTCTATTTTTATATCACGGTTGTGGGGTTTGCCATCTCGACCTTTCAATAAGTTTTTTCCAGGGCATTATGATAGATAAATATTTGATATAATTTATGAAAGTTTTAATAGAGGTTAAATTTATTATTCCATTTTATAATTTTATTTTTTAGGTTGTAATATATTTATATTTTTGTTAAAAAATATGAAATAATATGCATATATATATATAGATATATATATGAATATATAAATATATATATATATATATATATATATTTTATATTATTTTACAATATTTTATGAATTTTTAAAAATTTAATTGTTTAAAAAATGTATAAATTTTTCCTTATTTTCCATATACATAAATTATAAAAGTCAACTTATTTCTTATTTTA
>NW_004086025.1:0-42406 GCF_000220395.1 Ichthyophthirius multifiliis
AAAATATATAAAATAAAAATATTATACATAAATAAATTAAAAATATTTTATTTTTATACATATATATATATATAATTTTATATTTATGTTTAAATATTTTTTATTTAAATTTATATTTTATTTATTTATATACTTTATATAAAAATATAATCATAAATGATTATTATATAAATTTTTTATTTTATATATTTTTTTTCTTAATATTTTTTTTATTTTCAACCTAATTTAATTTATCTTTTCTTAACATAATTTTTTTTTTATTTATTTTTCAAATCAATTTTATTATTATTTTTTTTCTTTTTTTATTTGTTGTTTTAATTTATGTCTTTTAACAACATGTGCTTTTTTATTATTTTTTTTTTTTGTTTTAATCTCTTTCTCTTAATTTCTTCTTTTTTATAATTTTTTGTTTAAACATCTATGAGATTTATTTGTTTACTCATTTATATCTTCTTATAATTATTTTTTATCTTTCATTATATTTATTTTTTTATTTTTTGATTATTTTTTATATTTTTTTTTTATTATTAACTATATATATTATTTGTAAATATTTTTGTTATTTCAAATTAATTTTATATATAATATATAAAATATAAAACATAAAATTTAATAAACAATGTTTATATAAAAAATAAAAAAAATATTATAAATACATATTTCATAAGGTTAAATTCTAAACATATTTCTAATTTATATTATTTTTAATTAATTTACTTATCATTTTTGTTGTTGTTGTTTATAAAAAATCATTCTATCATTTTCATAGTTTAGTTAGTAATATAATTATCCCAATTTTCTTAAGTATAATAATTTAAATTTTAATTTACCCAAGGATGAATTACAGCATCCTCTATACTAATTCTTTAATTTTAATCTCTATTAAGTAATTTTTAAATAAAATCCTAAGCAAGTGTTGAAACATAATAAGGGAAACTTAGATTTTACTTAAAAAAAAAAAATATAATAAAATAAAATAAATAAAATATAAAAAAAACTTTTTAAACATGCTATATATTATCGTTTTAATTATTATATTTAAATGGATAATAGCCAGTTAAAAATAGATATGTAAGAATACCTAAACTCCACATATCTACACCTTACCCGTAACTTTATCCACAAGTAATTTCTGGACTCATAAAATCAACTGTCCCGCAATAAGTTTACCTCTTTTTCTCTATACTATACACACTACATCCTAAATCTCCTATTTTGGCAACTCCAAAAGAAAGCAAAACATTTTCAGGTTTTAAATCTCTATATATAATATTATTTCTATGCATATGTGTTAAAGCATTCATTATTTATTTTATGTAAATAAGTGTTTAATGTTCTGTATATTTCTTATTTTTAATTAAATCATTTTATAATGATCCATGATGTGCATATTCTTAAATCAAATAAATGCTTTTTTTATCTTAATAAAAACCATAAAGCTTAATTATGTTAATATGGTTTAAATACGATTATATTTTTATTTCATTTTGTAAATAATCTTCTATTTTCAGACGAAGTAAAGTTTATTTGTTTATTTTTTTTAAAGCAACTATCATACCAGAATAAGTATCTCTAAAAAAATAAAAATATATAAAAAAAAACATATGTAAATATATATATAAAATATGATATATATAAAAAAATATATACTAATATATATATATATATATATATATATATATATATATATATATATATATATATACTTGGCTAGATACACTGAACCAAATTTACCATTTCCGAGCATTTTTCCAATTTAAAAATTTGATTAATTATAAAAGTTATTAAAAATAATATTATTGCATATAGGATTTGTTGCATATTTTTATTTTATATTATTTTAATAAATATTCTTATCATATAATTATTCTTTTTTATTTTATTAATCTAAAATATTACTATTATAGTCTACTTTTTCTGTTAATTGTACATTTTTTTGTTAGTTTATTTACATATCTTTATTTTGAAATGTAAAATTAGATACACATGATTAATATTAATGAATTATATCGATACAGCTTAATATTTTTTTTTATTATTATTGTCTAATATTTATTTTTTTATCTTATAAATTAGCATTAGTTTAATAAGTTTGTTTTTCACTAGGTCTGTTTTTTATTTATTAATAAATTTTTTCTATATTTTTTATATTCTGTAGTTTTTATTAAATATTTTAATCTTATATTTCCTTATTAAAAATATTTATATTAGAAAAATTATGAAAACTAATAAAAGGCCTTCTTTTTCTAATTAATTAAAGATTAATTTAAGAGTCAATTTTTGGACTTATTTAAGCATTAATATAATTTTACAATACAGATTTATCTTCTATTTTTAAATCTGTCAAAATTTATTTTTAATTTTTATTATTTTATTTGTTACTATTACAGTCGTTATAATTAAAACTTTAAAATTAAAACAATTAAAGAGGTAAAAATTCTTTATTATTTTCTTCAGTTTTTAGATTATAATATATTTATTAATTATCTTAATTCTTATTTAATTCATTATTATTTTACACTTCTATTTTTTATTGAACTTCATTATTTTCTTATATTTTACTTTATTCTTCAATATTATTATTATTATATGGTTCATATTTACTTTTTACATTTTAAATATTTAATAATAATTCTTTTATATTAAATTATGGCGAACTTTATTATCTTCCATTAAATTTTTTTTTATGTTATTAATATATGTCATTATAATTATTATTAAATGATATATTATTTTGATTATAATTGTTATTTGTATAATAATTATGATAAATTTAATTATTTTAAATTTTAGAAGAATCATAATTTGTTTCCAAATGTTCTATTTAATGTTATTTTATTGGAGTTTATATATTTTATTGTGTTTAAAATATAACTTTTTCTTAAATAACATCTAAATATTAATTACTTTAATAATTTTATTTTTATGTATAAATGTTTTCTGAAATTGTTCTACTCTTAATATTTTAGATTTCATATTAAAAATTATTTATTTACAAAGGTTCTATATTATATTTTTATTATTAATATTATTAGGCCTGCATTTTTTTTATTATTTTAATTAAAAATTTATTTATTGATTAATATATTTTATTAATTAATAAAAAATTTATTTTATTATATTATCAATTTATTTTATTTTATTTAATTTTTTTTATTTTTATCTGAAATTTTAGTATTAAAATAAACTATTAAAACTAATTTTTAATGCTTTAATATAAAGAAAAATAATGAAAATTTATACATATCTAGTATAAATATATAAAAGAAAAATATTTTAATATTTATTTATTCTTTTTTTATCAAAAAACTAACATTCCCATTTCTTTTTTGAGCCTCATTATATTTTATTTCGCTCTATCGTTAGCTTTTTTATTTCCAGCTTCTAATACATCCTGAATAATATCTTTATTTTATAACAATTCTTCGATTTTTATACCAATAGGACATATACTTATGTATTATTTTATTTTTTAACACAAAAAAAAAATGTAGAAAATAAAAATTTACGTTTTAACAAGTAATTCGGTTAAGGATTCCTTAAATTATTTCATATTTTTATTTTAAAACATATCTTCTATTTATTAAATGCTTAATCCCGATAAAGTTTAATAAATTTTTAAAAGATTATATACTTCTGGTCTATTAATATCTAATTTAATCTAAAATAATATTTTTTAATTTTTGTAAAATAAGATTACTGAAGAAATAGAATCAGTTTTAGCTTTTTTAATTTTATCATAAATTAATTCTGGAGAATCAATCAAATTAATTCTTGAACTATCAGCAGATTCAGATTTTGACATTTTTTTAGTGGCATCTTTTAAACTCATAACTCTTGGAAATTCAGCTAAATTTTTAAATATTTAAAAATGAAATACAAAAATAAAATATATATATATATATATATATTTATATTTATTTATATTATTTTTATATACATTCTAAATATTTAGGATATATTATTCCTTCACTTTATCCTTTTTAAAATAAAGAATTAAATCTATTTGCGTAATTTTTCGTTAATTCCAAATGTTGTTTTTAATCATTTCCTACTGGAATTAATGTAGCACTTTATTTATCTTTTTCATATTTTTTTTATTTTTAATTTACTTATATAATAATATATCAGCTGCCATTAATACTGGATATGAATATAATCCTAAACTAGAATTTTTACTTTTTTTATCTTTATATTAAGTCATAGTATTTAGCCAATTTTAAGGAGCTATACAACCTAATATCCATGCTAACTCAGCATGATAAGGTACCTTTTTTTTATAAAAAAGCAATTCCAATATATTTTTTATATATAATAATTTACAGCTGATTAAAGAAATATGTTTGAATGTTTTGGATCAATTCCAGATGCTAATAATACTGCAGTCATTAATATTGTATTATTCTTTAATGTATCTTCAAAATACATTTAATGATCTATTTTTAAATATTCATAATTTTTTCTCTATATATAATTTTTATAAATAATACCTATTTATATTTATCAGTTAATGCATGTAAATCAGCTATTTAAAAATATATTTCTGCTTTATCCATATAATTCTATTATAAACGGACCCAATTTTTTATTGCACCCAAATAATTTCCCAAATGAAGATTTCCTGTTGGTTGTATTCCTGAAAATATAATATCTTTCTTTTTTTTTTTTTTTAGTTTAATTATTTATCTATATATATAATGCTTTTTTTATTACTGCTATTTTTTTAGTTTTCATTTTTATTAATTTTTTATTTTGGCTTTTTTTATTTTATTGTTTAATTTATTCAAAAAACATAAAGATAGTTCTAAAATTAAAATTATTTTGAAAAAAAAAAATTTATTAAAATATATAATAAAAATTAAAAAAAAAAATAAAAAAAATATTTTAATTATAAGTTAAATAAATATGTATATAAATATATATATTTAAAATTTATCATTTTTAATTTCAAGGTTTATAAAGCATTAATTATGTATATGCCCATTTTGATACATCTACTTTTCCAATTAAGGAAAATATTTTCATACTAGACAATTATACATTTGTTTTTTTACTATACATTAAATAAGATATTGCAAAAATAGGTGATAATTAATATCCATTCTAAAATATATGAAATTAAAAATTTAAATTATAATATTACTTTGCAATATATTAGAATTCTTGCATTTTATTCTTATAAACAATCTTAAATATATTAATTTATTTCATCAAAATCTAATTAGATTTCAATGTTAGGTTACAAAGGAATACTTTTATATTTATATTTTTGTAATTTGTATTCGTTTATTAAATCAACTTTTTATTCATCATAAAAACAAAAATCTAACAAATGAGTAATTTTTAAATCATTTAAATAATATTAACTGTTTGAATGAAAAATGTTTCCCTATAATATATATATATATATATATATATATTATATATATTTTTATATTTATATATTTATATATTTATATGTTTATATATTTATATATTTATATATGTTATGAAATAAGCATATTTACAATATATATTTAATTTTCAATAATTTCATAAGGAAATTAACTAAATGAATATAAAACTTTATGTTATTATTATGTTAATATATCTCTATTTTAATATGATTCAATATTTTTATTTTAACACTACAAATTATTCATATCTTAAGCATTTAAAACTAAAAAACTATATTTTTATTTAAAACTTTCTATTCCTTCTTTTAAGCAGTAAAATTTGTAATCTTTTTTATTTTCCTAAAACAATTTTTATATTAATATATAATTTTTATTTTTTCAAAATAATAAAAAATACATTTATTGCTTCTAAAAATTTAATAAACCTACTATCATTTTCATTAAGTTATTTATAATCAATAAAGCATACTCTTCTTATTTATTTTTAATTACTCATTTTTTCTTATTGTAATACTTTATTTTCACTTTCTTCTAAAACTTGTAAAAAATTCTCTTTTTTTTAAAAATTAATTAAATATTTATTAGTTTTTAATTGTACATACATTAATTAAAATCATCATTTTCATAAAATATACTGCCTCTTATATGTTAACTATCTTAATCTTTTTCTAATTAAATAATTAATAGATGACGTAAATCCTTTTTAAAAAAACAAATAATATTTATCATTAAAAAATATTATATTTATAAAATAAAAAGCTTTACTTGCATTAAATTATAAAGAGTTATATTTTAAATA
The DNA here is from genome assembly GCF_000220395.1 of Ichthyophthirius multifiliis. NCBI lineage: Eukaryota > Ciliophora > Oligohymenophorea > Hymenostomatida > Ichthyophthirius > Ichthyophthirius multifiliis. Next base: position 6,196 of record NW_004086025.1, read on the forward strand.
CATTTAACAACATTTGTATTTGAATTATTCATATTTTCTAATATTTTTATTTTTAAATAATATAATTATTTGGAATTTTTAATATAAAATATTATCAAATAATGATTATAAAAAGATTCTATTAAATATATATGATATTATATATTTTATAATTTTTAATTAATATATAAATAATAATAGTATAAATAATATATTCTATATTATAATCATAAATATATACATATTAAATTTTTTAAATGAAAAATATTATTTTTTTTCTTTATTTATTTAATAAATTTATTTTTTACATATTATTCTATACTTAATTAAAAAATAATTAAGTCTTTAATATACAAAATATGTCATTTTTTTATATATATTCTTTTATTTAGTTTATTATATTTAAAATATGAATATTGTTTAAATCTATAAATAATAAATCATATAGGATTCATTTTACTTTTAATAAAATATATATAATTTAATTAAGTAAAAATATATATTAATTAAGACATTTTTTTAGTAAAACATTTATATTAAAATTATATATATAAACATTCAAAAAATACTATAATAAAATTATTAATTAAATTTTTTGTATATATTATAAATAAATATAGATAATAATTTAATTATATTAATCTTATGTTTATAAATTATTTGTGTTATTATTAATTTTTTTATGCTTTTAATTAATAATTTTTAAAATTATATTATATTATTATATTTATATTTTTTTTTTTTTTCATATTATAGTCTTTTTATACATTATAATTATCTTATTTATTATTAATCTATAAAAAGTGATTAAATTTTATTATTTCTAAAAAAAAGAATAAAAAAATAAAAATATATATAAACAAAAAAACAAAGAAAAAAAACTTTAATAAACAATATTTTTTAAAAAATAAACAAATATTAATGATAAAGCTAAGCCATTAAAAAAAATCAAATAAAATATAGGACGAATATAAAAATAAAAGTTAACATATAAAACAATAATAATAAAAGTTTACATCAAATTTTTCAAATAAAGATTCTTTTTCCAATATCTCTTCACAAAAAATGTTTTATTAACTTAGATTTTAAAAAGATTATTAATAAATTTTAAACGATTATTTAAATGATTAAGATGCAAAAGTTAATATAGGGTAACCTTAATATTATGATAATTTTATAAAATTAAATGTAAAATTTTATCCTTTAAAAGGAAATTTTAAAGGATACAAATTTAGTACATAAATTCTTATAACACATAAATTTCCATATAAACCAGTGATAGTTTTTTCTAAACGTTTAATATATCATCCTAATATAAACTAATATAACAATTAAATATATTGCAAAATATTAGATATGAAAGAATGGGCTCCAAATTTTACGTTTGAAATAAAAAAAATTATTATAGTAAAAAAATATAATTATTTTAAAATATATATATATAGACTTTCATCTATAATTTAAAGGCTAAAATATGTTATTTATAATCCTGAATTAGGTTTTATTCCTGAAAATGATTTAAATATAAAATGCAGTGAATTATATTAATATGATTTATAATAATTCATGAAAAAATTTGATTATTAATATTAACAACATTATGATACAAATTATTTAGAAAAAGATTTAGATAAAAAAATGATTTTAGAAGATAATTAAAAGAATAAAAAAACTAAAAAACAAAATAAAAATAAAGACTTATATTACTTAAAAAATAAAATAGATGTTCATTTTTTTTTTTTTATTATATTAATTTTTATATTTATTATTTATATATAATATTTATTATATAATTTTATAGAATATTTAAAATATAGACATAGAATTAAATTCTTCATATATGAGTTCTTCTTTTTAAGATAATTAATGCTTTCCTACAAAAACTAATATAGATGCAATAGAAATCGAACAACCTGTAAAAGAAGATAATAGTTTTTATATTGAAAATGAAGAAAAAAATAGTACTGAAGAAAATTAAGATAGTTTATAATAAAACAATTAATAAAATTTAAATACTTATTTCGATAATAATTCAAAGGAAATAAAAATATTCTAATAAAATGAAAATATTTAATTATAATTAATAGCAACTAATTGTGAAATTAATAGTAAAAAAAGAGGATTTTATAGTTCAAATATTGGAGTTAATATATTAAATTTTTAAAAATAATTTAAATTTCTATGAGTTGTGTGTACGTTTAATAAAAAAATTAATATTATAAAAATTTATTAAATGAAAAAAATAAATAAAAACTAATATAAAAAAAAAATCAAGATAATATAGAATTAATAATCTTATCTAAATCTACAATATATAAATCATTATAAGCCATCAAATGTCTATCTCCACCAAAAATAAAACACTAATTATCACAAATAATAGCAGAATGTCCGTCTCTAGCACATGGTCTTTTGCCCATTATTTTATTTTATTTTAAATCAATAACATACCCTCCTGCTTAATTTATACCAAGTTTACTCTAATCTAAATTCTTTGTAAAATTTTTATTTTTTTCAAAAGGATTTCCAACTGAGGCTATACTATTTTTCATAGTTTCGGTTGTAGGTGATATATTTCTTTATTTTTTTAAATATATATATATATATATAAATATATATTTATATATATTTGCCTAAAATTTTATTTTTCATATTCATTTAATTCAAATTCCTATAAAAGATTCATTTTTTTCATTTATATCTTTTTTTTTCTATTTTCTTCCATTTAATTATTATTTTAAATCTTAATTTCATCTTCAATTGTTACTAAATGACTATCTGGATTTCTTAATATACTTTAATAGCTTTTCTTAAATACATTTTAGGAACTAAAATTATTATTGTTTTTTAATTTTTTGAATTTTTAATTGTTTAATCATCTTATGTTTTAAAAATGCTAGTGTTTAATGATAATTCATTTACAATTGACTTATCTTAATTATTTTTTTCTAATACATTTGATGATTAGATAATACTATCTTATTCTTTTTTTTATTAATGAGAAGTATCATCATCAACTAAATAAAAATATATATATATATATATTTAATACTAATATATTATTTTTATATTTAATTATATAAATTTTTTACTTATATGCCATTATTTATCATTAGGAGAAAATACGTACATATCGTTTTTTTCGTGTGTTATATCATGTATACCTCCAAAAACAATTAAATTATCTTTGTAATTTATTAAGCTATGTCCATTTCTTGTCTTTTTATATATATTATATATAATTATTTTTATATTAATATAAATATATATTTTATGTTTTTTTTTCATATAATTATTTTTAAAAATTAATAATAAAAAAATAATTAAAATTAATTAATATAGCTATTTTATTAATTAAAATTAAAAAAAAAAAGAAATATTTAAGTAAAAAATAAAATTGTTTTATATTTTATTAAAAGTCTAAAATTATTTTTATAAAAATAGCAAAAATAATTAAATATAAAATAGAAATAATTAGATAATATTTATAATATATAACTAATATATATCTATTTTATTATTAAATTTATAATTAAAACATAAAAATTTAATTATATAATATAATAATAATAAAAAATAATATAATAAATATATATATATAAAATAAATCAATTATATATACATAAATTTCTAAATAATTATATATATATATATATATATATATATATATATATATATATTTATATATATATTATTTATTATTTTTACTTCTGGTTGTATTTGATTTTTTTATATTTATATTTATTCCCATTCTTTTTAATGTATGTCGAATTTCCATATATCATTAAATTTAATATCTACTACAGTTCCTAATAAAAAAAATAAAATTTATAATATATATTAAAAATTTTTAAAATATTTACCACCAAACATATATATTTTTTGTCCTAATATAGTAATACATGCTCCAGATCTTTTACAAGGTTGTATTTTAGATTATTCTCCAATATCTTACCATATACAAAAATCAAAATTAAATTACCAAAGACTATTTTAATAACCTCCAAAAGAATCTTTTTAATCTGAAAATCCACCGAAAATATACATAAAAGCTCTTGTATCATCTACAGTTGCGCAATGAGAATCCAATTAAGGCGGTTTTATTCCGTCCTTTATACAAAAAAAATAAAATAATAATATTAATAGAAATCTATATATAAGTATAGATATAAATATATTGAAATAAATTAAACTTATAAATTAAAATATATAAATAAATAACCTATATATTTATTTATATATTTATATATTAATTATATATATGTATATATATATATATATAATTTATATATATATATGTATACATATAAATATTTTTTATATTATAATATTGTATATAAATATTTATTATATATTTTATTATTTAAATTTTTTTTTTTTAACGTTTTTTAATATTATTTTTATAAGCAAAATAATAATTTTTTTATATAAAAATATAAATAAGATAATAAAATTAATTATACATAATAAAATCTTTAAATATACATATTATATATTAAAATTTTTTTCTTATTTTTTATATTTATATATATAATACATATATTATAATATATTTTTTAATAATAATTTAATTTATTAATTAATTAATTAATATATAATATTATTAATTTTTATATACTTTTGGTTCTAAAATTTCCCATTCATCATTTATTAAATCATATGTCCATATATCATTTGATGATTTCATAGATTATTTATTTCCTCCAAAAATGTACATTTTATCTTTAAAAATAACCGCAGTATGTCTCATTAATGGTCCTGGGTATGGTTTTTATACATTTTTTTGTATTATTTTATCCCATTTATATTATTTCGAATTTTTTATTATCATCGAGTAAAAATCGCTTAATATTCCTTCATTTACTTCATATCCGCCATATATATACATTCTTATATTTATTTTATTTTTTAAATAAATAAATAAAATAATTACCTTTCTTCATGAATTACTGATGTATGATAACTTCTACGGCATATATTTTTGCCAGTTATTTTCAATTCACTCCATTTTGTATCTATTTTTTATTATTACAAATTTTAATTATTATTTTAATGTTCATCAGTTATTTTAATTTTCGATGATTCAGAGGAATCTATTGATTTTTATTGGGTATGCTTTTAGTTTGTTCCTTTTATTTTTAATGCCATAATTTTTTTTTGGTTTTTTTTATAAATTTATTTATTTTTAAGTTTCTTTTTTTCTTTTTCTTTTTTTATTATAATTATTATAAATTTATTAGTTTTTTTCTTATTTATATAATCAAAAATTATATTACATATTAATTTTTATTTTAAAATAATATTTTTTATTCATTTACTAATATATATTTTAAATTTTATAATATTTTAATTTAATTCATAAAATTATAAAACAATTTAAAAGAATTAAATAAAAAATAAAATCTACATTTGTATTTTTAAAATAAATAATTACCATAAATAAATATATATTTTTTTATAAAATATTAGAAAAAAAATAAAATAAGAATATATATCAATATATTAGAAAAAAATAATAATATAACAAATAAAAATTCATTTTTAATCTTAATAAGATCCATTAAAAACACTATCTTTATCAGAAAATTAATTTTTAAAATCATCAAAATCATCAAAATCAGGAAAATCATTATTATTTTTTTTACCACTAAAATTATTTTTACTATTAGACAAATTATTTTCAATAACCTATTATTATTATTATTATTACTATTAGTACTATTACTACTATTATTACAATTATTAATATTATTACTATTATAGTTATTATTATTTTTATAGTTATTATTACTATTAATACTGTTATTACTATTATTACTATTATTATTATTATTATTATTATTATTATTATTATTATTACTAATTTTATTGTTTTTATTAATATTATTATATTATTTATTTCACTAATCCATCAATTTTAATTAAAAAGTTGTTAATTTTTTTATAATAAATACTATCAGAATTTACTAATATATCTTTTTAAAATTTCATTCCACCGCCTTCAATTAATGAATTAATTATATTTTCTAGATTTTTGATATATAAGTTTTATTAGTTTTATTAATCAAAAGTTTATTGTTCTTATAAGATTTTATTTTCTTTACATGTTCTTATACCTATTTGTAATAGTTCCTCTAAAGAAGTATTATTATTAATTTTTTCTTCTATATCTTAATCAAAATTAGATATAATTTTCAAAAGCATTCCATAATAATTTTTTTATTTAACTAAAAGTACATCATATTTAATATTATTGTCTTAATTATTTAGTTTTTCTAGATTTATTTAATCTTCATATGCTTAATTAGATAATTCTAATTTTTCTTTTTCAGAAAAAAGTTTTTCTATTTACCTCAGTTATTCTTTGATTTGATTTTTTAATTATTCAATAAGTATTTTTTCTTGAATATTTTATTAAATTATTTTTTCGTTTTCTTATTTAAATTCTTCCGATTTTTCAATAAATTCTTTTTAAAGATTTTCGAATTTTTAATGGAAATTATTTTCGTTTTTTTAAATTTAAAATTTTAATTTTTAATTATCATTTTCTAAATTTTCGTTATTTGTTTAAATTTAAATATTTTTTTGATTTATTTAATTATTTTCGTTTTCCATTTTAAAAATCTTATTTTCGCAATTTTTATTTATTTATATTTATTTTTCAAGTTTATCTTATAAAATATTCATATTTTAGTTCATTTAATTTACTTGTTTTTCAATAATTTTAAATTTCTGTATTTATTCTTGAATTTCAAGTTCTTTTTCTTCTATTAATTTTATGTTTTTTTCTATTTCCTATTCTTTTTGATTTAGTTCGTTTTGTAAATTTTCTAAAAGACTTTTTTATTTATTTATTTATTATTATTTTTGCTAATTTTCATTTGTTTTTTCTTTAATTTCTTCTTTTTAGTTTTATAAAAGGGTTTAATATTCATTTTCTTGTTAATAGAGTTCATTAATTTAATGCTTTTATGTATTAATTTATTACTAAAATTATTAGTTTTATACATTTATATTTAAATTTTATTTTTTTAAATCTTCTATTTAAGTATTTTTTAATTGTATTTATTCATTTGAATTTTCGATTTTTTAAAAAAGAGAATTTTTTTCCTTTTCGAAATTTTCGTTGAGATTTTTTTAAAGGAAAATTTAATTTTTTACATCTTTTAAATTATCTTTTAAATTTTATTCAATTTTTTAATTTTCATTTATTTAATTTTTTTATTTTTCGCATTTTTTTAAAAGCTATTCTTTTTCTTATAAAATATCTTCCATTTTTTTAGTTAAATCCTTAATTGTATATACGTTTTCATCAATATTTTATTACTTTTGAATATTTATACTGTTTAAATGATTTATTTAATCGTTTTAGTTATTATTAGTTAGTATTAATTATTCAATTTTTTACTCGTTTTTTTGATTTTGGTAAAGTAATTTCTCTAAATTGGCTTTGAGTTCTTTTTTTATTCTTTATTATCATAAAATTCATTACTTAATTATTAATAAGAATCATTCAATTAATTATTTTCTATTTCGAGTTTTTAAATTTGTTCAAGAAGTGAATTTTTTTCGAGTTAAATTTGATGTTTTTGCTCATTTATATTATTATTTAATTTTTTTATTTAATTATTTATTTCATATAATTCATCATTTTTATTTTATAAGGTTTAATTTTCAAGTTTTTATTAAGATATAGTATTTTCCTATTTTTATTATATTTTTTATAACATTAAGACTTCTTTATTTTATTAATTTAATTAATTAATTAAAGTATTTTTTTCTTAAATGAAGAAGTTTATTTAGTCCTAAATTTTTTCATTTTCATTTAATAATTTATTATTTTTTTCTTCAATTTTATTTTCTTTAAATTTCCATTCAAAGACTAAAGTATTTAATTTTTAGTTTTCTTCTTTAAGACTTTCTTTTTCTTTTAAAATTTCCTAATATTCATTTTATAATAGACTATATTATTTTTCAACCAATTAATATTTGTTAATTGATATATTTTTCTATTCTTAAATATTTTAAGTTCTTTTTATAAAGAATTTTCTTTTTGTTTTAAAAACGAGATTTATTCTTCGAAATTTTATATATTTTTTTCAGTATTTTCATCCTTTTTTTATTATAAATTTTCCATTTCTTATTTAATCTTTAAATTTTCATCTTTTAAATTTTTTAAGCTTTTATATAAACGTTCATTTTCAATTTATAAAAAGTTAATTTTTTAATTATTTTCTTATTCAAAAATTAAATATTTTTCTTCCAAATTTTTCATGAATTAACTTTTTTCGATTTTTTCTATTTATAATAAATCATTTTCTTATATTAAATTTTTATTTTTTTCTTAATAATTTTCTATATTTTCTTCTAAAAGATTTATTTTTAATTCAAATTATTATAAATTTTACCTTATTTTTTAATTTTCTTCTAAAATCCGTTTTTTATCCTTTTAAATTTCCATAATTTCCATTTATAATTTCTCTTTTTAATTCATTAAATTTAAGTTATTTTCTTTGCTTTTTTCTTATTCTATATTTTATTTTTCTTATATTTCGCATAATTATTCGTTACATTATTAAGCCAAATTTACTTCTTGTTCCATTTTTTATAATTCTTCTGTCAATTAGTTGATTTTTTAAATCATTTTTTTATTTTCTATATTTAAATTAGTACTTTATTATTATTATTTTTATAGATTTTCTTCTAATTGAGTATTATTTTCACATAAGAAGGTATTATCTTTTTATAATTAATTGTTTTTTTATAATAATTCTTCAACTTATTATTATAAATTATAATTATTTTATTAAAGATTTTCCAAATGTTAACATTAATCATTATATTTATTTTAAATTTCATTTAATTATATATTAAAGTTTGATATTTACTCATTTTTTTTATTAAGTTTTTGTATTTTTTTCTAGCTTACATTAATTTATTTCTAAAAATCATTTTTTTCATCCAAAAAATAAGCATTTTATTAATTTTATTATTCTATAACATTTTATAATTCTTCATTATTTTCTTTTAATTAACAAATCAAATTTTACAAAACGTTATTTTCTTTAAAAAATTTATCATTTAAATAAAGTGTTTATTAAAGTTCTTTTTATAAAGAATTTTTCTCTTTTAAATTTTCTTCAAGTTCTTAATGTTTTTCGTTTATATAATTTTAGTGTGTATCTTATAGTTATTATATTTATTTTTATAAATCTTATATATTATCTTTTTAAAGGAATATAGTTTAGGAATGATTTTCTATATTATTTTTCTCGTTTTTTAATTCTTGTATTAGATTTTGGATTTGGTTTTCTTTTTATTTAATTTATAAACTGTTTTCTTAAAGTTTTTTCCTTAAATTTTCTTCTTGGAAATTTTTTTAATTTTTAAGTTCGTTTATTTCATGTTTTTATTATTCGACTTTCTTTGTGTTTTCCTTATTTTCTTTCTTATAGTTTTCCATTTCTTCGAATAAGTTTTCGTTTTTATGAATAAATTTCATATTTTCCATTTTTAGATCTTAAACAAGGCAATTTAACTCTTAATTTTATTATTAAGATTCTATAAATTAATTTTCTTTTATTTTAATTTAATTAGTTTGTTCTTATATTTAACTTTTGAAATTAGAAACTTATTTTTTAAAAGAAGAAATTTAATTTTCGAAATTAATTTAAAGTTCAGTTTTCGTTGATTATAAAAGCAAAAATTCATCATTTATTTTATTTAATTCTTTATTTAAAATAAAGTTTTTATTTTCAAATTCTTTTATTTTTTCAAGATTTTCGCTTTTATTCTTTTATAAGTCTTAATTTTCTTCCTTTAATTCTTTAATTTTTGCTTTTTATTTTTCTATTTTTTCCTTTAGATTATTTTCAGTTTATTTTTAACAATTTCTTTCATTTTCTTTAATTCTTAATTCTTCTTCGATTTCTTTTTAATGCTTATCTTAAATTTTTTAAAGACTCTTTTATTAGTTTATATTTTCTTATAATTATTAGTTCTTTTTTTTTAATTCGTAAATTTCGTTTTCATTTTTTTCTTCTTTTTTTTCATTCTCGTTTATTATATTTTATAATTTTTACTAAATTTCAATGTTTTTTCTTTCGATTTTATTAATATTTTTTATTTGTTTTTCTATTTCTTTTTCTAATTCATGAATTTTTTTATCTTTTTCTTCGATTTCAAGTAATTAATTTTCTTAAATTTCCTTTATTTTTTTTACAAATTCTTCTTGTTTTTCCTAAAAGTGTATTTCAGTTTATTTTTAATAAAAATTTTTTTCCTAAAAAAAATCTTCTTCCATTATTTTCTTTTAATTTATTTCCTAGTTTAATTAATTCTAATAATTTTCCATTTTCTAGTGTATTTTTTGTAAATTATTCTCGAATATTTCTTTCTATTCTTCCAATCTTTTTTACAAACTTTTATTTTCATATTAAAGTTTTTCAATACTAGAATTTTCCTCTTTTAATTTTTACATAATAAATTATTAATTTTCATGTTTTTATTTTAATTCTTCAAAATCTTCATTCACAGCCTTAAATAATTCTTGTTATTTTTTTAATTTTAAATTCAATTCTTCTTTCTACATATTATATATCTTCTATTTATCTAATATGAAATCTTTTATGGCCCTCAAACGACTTTATATAGATGGATTTTCCTCTCTACAGTTTATTTTTAATTAATGTTATATATCTAATATTTAGTTTTTTAATTATTCATAGAGGTTTTCTATTTCATTATTTTTTTTATTTTTTTCCTTTTAAATTTTTTTTAAAAAAAACATATATATTTTTTTTTTTTGAAATATATTTTACAATTAAATTTTATTATTAAATATCATTAATTTTTATTTCCAAAGATTTAATAATCTAATCTTTTTTTTAATCTAAACTTTCTTGTTATTGATTATTGGATATTATTAAATTATTAAATTCCTATTCTTTTTATTCTAATAAATAATAAAGTTTTTTAATACAATCTTTCTTTTCTTTATATTTTTTAGTTGTTTTTAATAATTTCTTTTCGAACTATTCGTTTTATTAATTTAATTATTAAATTTATAGTTCGAATTGTTTGCTTATTTCTTCAGTTTCTTTTTATGATTTTATAGAAACACTCATTAATTATTATTTTTATTTTTTATTTTCCTCTTATAATTCATCAATGATTTTTTAATACATATTTTAATTATGTGCAAATTATTGTGTCTTTTTTTTTATAAATATATATATATATATATATATATATATATATATATATATATATATATATATTTTATATAAATTTAATTACATTAGCAAAAACACTACTTGAACAAAACTATTCGAATTCTTCTTCCTATATATATATATATATATATATATATATATATATATATATATTATTATTATATCTAGTTTTTTACTAAATGTTTAATAGCTTTTTCCATATTGTCTTTATCAACAAGAAAAAGATTCGAAAAATATTAAGATTCTGCAGAAATAGTTATATATTTTCTCATTTTTAAAGTAGAGCTTATTATATTCTTGGCACAAGTAATGAAATATTCTATTTTTTTACGAGTAGTCTCCTGTTTTAAGGTTTTGAAATTGGAAGAAGAGTTATTTTTGAAAGAATTTAATTCATCTTTGTTTGTTGATTAATTGTAATTACTTAAAATTTAGGAGCTTTAATTAACCTTGCAGTTGTTATTAAAAAAATCATCTTATTATTACATATTATGCTTACTAAAAGTTTATTTTAGCTATTATGTGGAATTTGATTATTGTTTTTCGTAACTATTTTTATTTATATATGTATATTAATTTTTTTGGTTACTCATTATAAAAGCCTTTTGCAAATGCTTCAATTTTTAATTTTATTGGAGATACTGCTGTATTTCTCATTTTTTTTTATTTTATTATTTTTAAATTATATAAATAAATATTTTTTTTTAATTTTTATATTTTTTTAAATATACTATATACTTTTTTTTTATTAAGTAATGCATTATAATATAAAATAAAACTTGCAATTTTATTATAATTTCAATAAAATGTATTTATTTTTAATATTAATAATATTTATTTATTTTAAAAAAAAATTATTAATATATTTAATATATATATAAATATATATATATATATATATATATATATATATTAATATATTTAAAAGTAATTAATAAATATTAAAATAAATTTTAATTTTAATAATTTTTTTTTTAAATTCAAATATATATATAACAAAAAAAATGTAAAAATAAGAATCAATAGATAAATTCAATTACATATTTACTTAAATAACATCACATAAAGAACTATGTCCAAAATCAGAATGCAAAATATCAATGTCATTATTATAATCAGTAATAGAATGTATAATAGAAGATTTACAAACCATTGAATGGACAAGAGATGATATAAATGATTGGTTAACTACAATAGACAAGGAAGGTTCGTGTACTGAAAGTTAGTTTATATTTGAAAAAGTCGAATAAGATTTGTAATAAACATAGTCTTTTTCCAAAGGCTCTAAATTTTAAGAAATACAAAATTAATAATAAGCTGAAGATCAAGTGGAGGAGTAAAGAATAAGAGAGCTATTAATACAATAATCTATATAATAGGAATAGAAAAGTATAGAACAAAAAGCTAAGCTAATTTCTTTATTAGAAGAAATATAAGAAGAAAAGGAAAATAAATATGAAGATGAAGGAAATAACGATGTTTGGGTTATATTCGAAAATTAAAAAAAATTATATTTGGAAGAAAAAAGTACTGTTTTGTAAAAAATAAATCATATTTTTGATGATTTAGAAGGCGGGGAATTTAAGGAATAAAAATAATGGAAAAATTAAATTTTAGATTAAATAGAAAAATATGAATATAAGGAAATAATTTTGCTAAAAAATTAAATTCTAAATAGTATTTAAGGCTAATATTAATTTTTAAATTAAAAAATTCTTTCTATTTTAGAATAAGTAGTTTAATGGGAAAATAGGTTTCCTTTGTGTACTGATAAAAGTGTAGCGTTATTTATTGATATAGAAAAAAACAATGTCTATTTAGACTAAATGCTTTAGAAAGTTAATGGGGTTTATAGTAATAAACTTGTTAGTGATTTAGAAAATATTTAGTCTATGTTTTAAGAAATTAATGATATAAGAAATAATAAAAATTAATACTAAAACGAAAATATTAATTAATGAACATTTATTAATATATGTATGTATATGTATTTTAGATTTTTTATAAAAATAACTTTAAAAAAAAATATATATTTAATGTTATTTGATTAATATTGAACTATGTAAAAGTTAAATATTATATTACTTTAATTAAAAAATAATTATAAAATCTAAACTAAAAATAAATTGTTTAAATTATCATATTTCTGATTCCTAATTAGGTGTAAAAAAAATTACTTTAAATTTTATAAACTCATTTTAATAGGTTGTTCGAAAGTTTAATTATGACAACATTTTTAATTAAATTCAATTTATCTTTTTTCTTTATCTGTCATCTAAAAATATATATATATTTAATTTAATAATATCGTTTATATATAAAAAAACTCTTCTGCTAGCATTAAAAATATAATTATTTGACAAAATCCAAGCTCTAAAAATTATATATAAATAAAAATATTATCTAAAATAATACTAAATTGCTATAGGTAAATTAGCAATCAAAAATAATATTATACTAATAGGTTATTTATAAAATTCAAAAGAAGTATCAACACAATAATATGAAATGAGTAATAAAGTAAACAAAAATATAAATAATAAAAATTATCTAGCAAATCTATGCATAGGAATACTAAAAATATATATTAAAAAAAAAAAAAATTAATATAATTAGTTAATAAGATTTTTAATTAAATAAGATTAGAATAAAATTTAAAAATATAAAAATATATATAAATTTTATTAAAAAAATTTTAATTAATAAAAAAATATATATATATATATATATATAATTTTCATATATATATTATTTTTAATATATATATTAAAAATAATATCTTTAAATATACATTTTTATTTTTTATATTTATATACATATATATAAATAAATGTTTATATAAATTTATATTTTTAAACATAAAAAATTATATATTTTTATGTAAATTATATATTATGTATATAAATATATTTTTTACCACATATAAATTATTTATATTGTTGAAACCGTATAAAATATATATTTCAATACAGGATATTCATCTAATTTTAATAAAGTACTTTCTTTTATATTTAATATTTAATCTATCAAAGCATATACTGATATTCCTAACCAATATATACCTTTTTTTTATTTTAATAATTTTTATATTTTATATATATTTTTTTTTCAAAAATAAATACCTAGTATTCCCATCCAAAATAAAAATAATGTAAAATATTTTATATTTCTGGCTCCAACACAGTTTCCAATAAAATAGCAATGACTAATAAAAATATTAAATATAATTTTTTTTTTTTTAGAAAATAAAAATACTGGTCAAATCCTCTAACACATTAATCACATCTGCTACAATGTGAAGCTTTTGGAGGACGCATAATTTTACATGTTGTGCAATATCTAGATTAATAAAAAGCAATTTGTTTATTAAAATTTATTTTTTCAATGAAATTTTTTCCTTAATTTTCATAATCTATTTTTATCTCATCTACTATATTTTTATTATTATTTTATGTTATTTCCTTTTTAAAAATAATTAATTTGTTTAATTTTTATTTTATTTTTTACATCATTTTTTTAATCTTTTTATTCATTAACACTTGCATTTGTATTATTATTAATTTCTTTTTCTTATTATGTGCTAATATTTAAATTTATTTATTTTTCTTAGTCTATAACTAAATTTCCTCTTGGAATAACTCCTGGTTCAGTTGTAACTGCTTTAATGAAATTATAAATAAATATTGCATTTAAAATATAGCTTATTATATAATTTGATTTAATATTTAATATTTCATCTAAATATCTCCCTATAAAAGTATCATAATACCCTTTTTAAAAAAAATTCAATAAAAAATATTTATTGAAAAAAAAATTGTTTATTTTTTTAAACAATACATGTATCTAAAAATATCCAAAAAATAATAAATCCAACATTAAGAATATCTCCTTTATAAAACAACCATAATGATCTATTATTTATATATATTAAAAATATAGTTTTATAATTACCTAATTTTTAAAACTTTTCCTTAATACTATTTTCTTTATTTTTAATCTATAAATAGATCAGGATTCTGTGTTTCCTACCAGTCTAAATTTTCGTCTTTATAAGCTTCTTAGTAAATTTATTCGTATTTTTTTTAAGTATTCATGTTTTTTTGTATTTTTTTATTTTATATTATATGTTTTAAAAATTAAAAAAAAAATAATAAAAAGAATTTAATAAATCAACTTTTTTTTAAATTAATTTTATATTTTAATTATATTTATAAATTAATTTTAAATATTATTATTTTTATAACAAAAAAAAAATGACTTTATTATCTATTAATTTGTATTTAAATTTAAAAAAAAAAATTAAATAAATGTCTATAATAATTTTTTTATTGTTATAATTTTATTTTATATTAAAAGTTATTTTAAATATATTTTTTTTAAAAAAAAAAAAATTATAAATTTATAATAAAAATAATTTAAGGATTATCAAAACCGTAATATAAATTTTCTAAAATTATTTAATCAAGTAAAAGTATTCCTTAATTTGTTTCGTATCTAATTATTCTCTGAATTAATTCTTAATATAATAAATTATCTTATATAGTAGTTTCAAATTTAATTAATCCAATTACATCATTATATTTTTTATAATTTTGGGATTTTAAAATATAAGACAATAAATAAAAGAACTTTAATAACTTTTTTCTAATCATTATTTTATTTTTATTTAAATAAGATTTGATAAAAAAAATAAGAATTTTTTTAAATTATTAATAGATAATCATAAATAAAATAATAAAAAATTGATATAATAACAAGGTAATTTATAACAAAGAGAGTAATTCTTATTTTAAAAATAATTTATTCGCATGTGAAAGAAAAAATATACATTAAAATTTTATATTTCTACTCTGTAAAACATCACAACAACAAAAATATTTAATTTTATTAGTAGTTTATTCTTAAGATATAAATATATATTTATTTATAAAAATTTTTATTTTAAAACAATGTTATATAATTTTAAATATTACTATATATTAAGTAATTTAATATTAGTTGTGTATATTTATTTTTTTATTTAAAAAACAAAAAAATCAAAAAGTTTTAACAAAAAAAATGGATAAAAGACATTTTTTTTATATTAATTGATTTTAATATATATATTTTTACTTATAATAATAAAATTTTAATTTATTTATATTATTTTTCTAAAAAAAGATTTAATTATTAATTTAATTATCTAAAAAAAATAATAAAATATATATAATATAACTATTAAATGGATATATAAGAAAATAATAAATCAAATGAAGAATAAGAATATAATTAAATTTAAGAATATGTAAAAGATTAATAATTATTTGATTAAATAAACTATCAAACGGAATAATAATAAATAGATTAACAGAATGAAGATAATAACTTTGATTATGAAGAAGAATCTGATTTTTCCGAAAACTCATCAAATGATGAATAATTAATGCCAAAAGCATTACCAATAACTAATATAGAAGATATGGATTCAAATGGTACAGAATATGAAGGCTTATAATATTTATTAAATGGTATTATTTATACATATAATTAAATAAAAATAATTTTTTAATAAATATAAAAAAAATTAATAGTAAAAAAAGAAGCAAACAAAACTAGTAATACTATGGTTGCAAAAAACATATAAATAATCGATAAAAAAACCGATGAAAAATACATTCCAAAAAGTGAATTATAAGGTATTTTTGATGAAAAAAAGCAATTAAATAAATGGGAAAAAGATTAATTATATTATTTTAAAAAATTTAAAGAAGTAAAAAAAAAAAAAGCTTAAAAATAAAAATAAAAAAAATAGCATTTATAATATGTAGATAATCAAATAAATAATAATAATAAAAACATATAAAATTTAATAGTTAATTTTTATGAAAATTTATAAGATGATAAATATATAAAAAGTCAAAAAGGATTTATAGATAACTTTTGTAATATAGATTAAGTATAAATAATTATTCCTACTGTTTAAACCTTACATAAAATCACTTATGTGAAATTAGAAAAAATACTTTCTTATATAGATAAGGTCATATAACCGAAATTAGATAATATTTAGAATTTTATTGATAATTAATAATAAGAAATTAACAAAAACTCATTTTTAAATTATAATTAATATCTATGGATATACTCTTTATTTGGAAAATTAGAAAATCCACTTTTAGAAGACGTAAATTCTGCAGTGATTAATATTTTGAAATTAAGTGTTTTCTAAAATAAATACTATAATAAAAATAATTAAGATTTTTAAATGATTTAAGCTATGACATCTTTGATAATCCTTATTATTAGAGAATATTATGGATAAAAATATATATAAATATGAATATAATTATTTTTTATTTTATATATATTTTTTATTTTAAATAAATATATTTATTTATTTATATAATTTAGATAAAAAAAAATATTTTTTTTTTAGTTTATTAAAAAACAAAATGGATAATAATTATATGTATAATCTTTATAATTGGATGGAATAATAAATAAATATAATAGATTAAAATGTCTATTAAAAATTTTAGGGTCAAATAAAGGATATTTATGAATAAAAATACCATAAATTATATGAATGTCTTATGAATATTAATTATGATCAAGAGGATAAATTTATTAAATGTTTAGAAAATTAAAAATAAATAAAGATTAATTTTGAAGAAATTAATAAAGATGAAAAAAGTAGATTTTATGATTGTATAAATGAAAATTATATTAATTCTTAGAAAAATATAAAAAATTTCAATTTAGAATAATAATAAACTAATTGCATGAATATGCTTGAGAAATAAATAATAAATAATATATAAGAAACATTAAAAAAATTTTAAAATAAATGAAAAAAAAAAAAAAAAATTTCTATATATAAATTTTTAATGAATAAATATTTATATATTTTTTTTATTTATATATCATATTTTAACATAAATATAAGATAATAAAATTATAACAAATCCAAAAAGTAATAAAGATAAATTCTATTTTAAATCTTATTATGTTAGTTAAAAATTATTTTTCTTACTTTATTATAAATTTTAAGAAATATTTTATTACAAACAAATATTTTAATTTTGATAAAGTTTTTCTTTATATTCGATTTCTTTTAAATCTTCGATTTCGGTTTCAATAAATTTAATTGCCTCCTATTAAAATATAAATATATAAAAATATAAATATTTATATATTTATATATTTATATATTTATAAAATTATATATTTATTTATTTATATATTTATATATTTATATATATATATTAATATACTTATTCAGATGTAAATTATGCACTACCTAATTAATCCTGTGGATTAGCAATATAAACTTAGAATACATTACCATTTATAGTCTTCAAAGATTATTTTGAAGGAAGATATATTTTATTATTATTTAAATCACAAATTGTTTTATTTTCATATTTTTCTGCAAATAAAACATATATTCTACCTTCTAATTATTTTCTTATATCTTTTACCAAAATCTTATTTATATATTTTTTAAAATAAAATTTATAAGCATATTTTTATTTTTTACATTTTATATTTCTTATATTGATGCATTTTTACTAATCTTTAATTCACATTTTAAGTTTCCATTTAAAAATAAATTAAATTAATTTTTAATAAATAGTTAATTTTATGATTTAAATTCAAACAAAAAATCTATTTAAACCTTTTATTTAATTAAATATTTTTTTTTAATATAAAAAATACATTTTTATTACAAGAAAAATCTTTCAATTATTAATTTTTATCTTATATTTATTTATCATCGATCATAATATCATTTTAATTTTCTAAATCTTTTAAATATTTTTACAAAAGACTTTAGACTTGATCTTAAAAATATGTTTTTTTTGCCTCATTTTCATTAAAATAATTTATTAATTCAATTAATAATTAAGTTTTAACAAATACAAAATCATCTTCTATAATTAATTAATGATTTATTTTTTCAAATGACTTTCCCTTTTTTATATTAAGTAAACATATTTTTTTTACTTTTTACTTTTTATTTAATAAAAAATTAAAATTAATCTTTAATTGAAAAGCAAATAAAAAAATTTCCTTAGATAATTTTCTTTTTTATAATGATAAATAATATTATTAAGCTTTCATTAATAGACATTATTATTCTTATTAATTATTTTCTTTTTATTTAATTATAAATCCTATAATTGATTATCCATTACTAAAATTATGAAACTAGTATGTTTTATAAATAAAATAAATATATATATATATATATATATATATATATATATATATATATATATATATATATATATATATTATTTTTACGTCTTCAATACAGTTTTCAACTTTAATTAATTCATTATTAAATAAATCCTAATCAAATTTTTAGAATGTTTTCGGGCAAACAAAATTTATAATATGGTTTTCATTAGTTAAAATCTATTTTATTTATATTTAATTTTATATTTTTTTTTTTTTTTAATTATCATTATTTACATATCCAAATAATAAACCAAAACTTTTTTATTATTTTTAGAATTCGTTTAACTAAGAAGAAATTTTAAGCAACATTATTTCTTTGTATATTTTTCTAAATTTTTTATTTATTAATATATCTTAAATTATTTTATTAATATTAAAAAAAATATAAATATCAAAGATATGAAGCAAAAATCAAAGATATTACATAAAAAATAATATATTTTAAAAAATTACAAAAATCTTAATTTAGTTAAATTTGATATAATATTAAAATAATTTTGATAATTTATTACTTTTATTCATTTTTTTATTGTTTTTAAATTCTAAATCATTTTTTTTTTATTATGTAACTAATATAAATTCGGATAAATAATATTATTTAAAATAATATATTGATATTTCTATTCTTTGAAAAAAAAAAAAAGTAAAACCTTAATTTTTTATTAATTTAAATTTTTTACAAAAACATTTATATTTAAAATGTTTAATTATATTAAATTAACGAAAAAAACAATTTTTATTTTTTATTATTTTATTATTATCATTTGAATTAATAAAAAAAATAAAAAATTATAATCTATAAAAAAAAAAAAAATATTTATATATATATTAACAAAAACCTAAAAAATGAACAAATTAAACTAAAATATGTCAAATAGTCCTTTTAATAAAAGTTAAATATTCAATAGATATAATTAGTTATTTCAACAAAATTAATAAATAAATAAATATTTTTTAAAAATTAATAGTAACGTTACATAAAAAATACTAGCAAATAGTAGAGATTCTGACGATAAATAACCAAATTAATCGATAATGTAATCTGCAAGAAATAATAATCAAAACCAAAATACTATTTTAACATAAAAACAGCAAACTACAAACAGTTAAAATGTTTTAAAAAATATATATAATCTAAACCAAATATCAAAGAATAAATCAAATTCATTTTATTGCTTTGAGAAAATTTAAAATATGAAATAAATTTAAAAAGCTGAATAAGCTTAAAAATAAATAAACAAAAATTTATTAATAAAACATTAGAATAAATAAGAAAATAATATTGAGAATTTTTACATTTAAAATAAAAAAAAAACAATTCAAACATAATTTCTTCTTATTATATAAATGCTTTAAATAATAACATTTTTTGAAAATAAAATAATATCCCATTAAATAATAATAAATAAAATACAATAAATTAATCACCAAATTAAAATTATTCTCCTTTAAAAAATCAAAATAGTTATTAAGAAATGCTAAATTCTTCTTTTAAAATAAGCACTTAGCCTTCAAATCATACACCGAAAAAATACTCTTTATAATTAAATGCAAAAAATAATTAAAAGGAAAGCTAAAAAACTTCTTTTTAAAATTAAAATCACATTATTTAATAAAATACAAAAAATAATAATAATAATTATTTTAACCATAATAATAATACTATTAATATAGAAGAAATTAAAAAAATTAAAAATGAAATAGAAATACTTAAAAGTAGGGAAATTAAATATCTAATAAAAATATCGCATTTAGAAAAAGAAAATACTATTGTAAAAGAATTATTAGAAAAATCAAATAATAATAATAAAAATTTATAAAGTGATATAAATATAATAAATAATAATAATTAAAAACAGAAAAATTAAAATAGATAAACAATTTTTAATAAATTTAATTATGTAAATGAAAATTAAAATGATAATAATAATATCTAAAATTTATTAAATTAAAATAAATAAAATTGTTAAAAAAATTGTATATAAGTATAAAATAAAAAATTGTTAGAATACTGTATTGAATATGAAAGATAAAATTAATAGAATAAATATGAAAAATAGTATATGATAGAATTTTTAAACAAATCAAATATATAAAACACAAATAGTATATTAAAAGTGTTAAATTTTAAAAATATTATATGATATATGTTTATTTAATTAATTTTAAATATATTTTTTTAATACTTTATATATATATATTCATAAAAAAACATTTAAAATTAATGTAAAAAAAAAAATTCAAATAAAAATAAAAAAATATATATATAGAATTAAATATAATTATGAATCAAATATAATATGAATATATATATATTTATTTTTACTAATATATATATAATATACATTTAAATATATAATATATATATATATATATATATATATATATTATATATTTATATTTTTTATATTTATCTTTTCATATATTTATTTATACATATTTATATTTATTTATATTAATATTTTATTTTATTTTTCTAAAAAAATATTATTTTTATATAATAATAATTTTTACATAATTCTTATTTTTTTAAGTATATTATATTTATATTTCCTTTCATAATATTTATTTTTTATACTCATATTTTTATTTACTATTTTTTTTTATTCTTTAATTAAATTTCTTATATAATTTGTAAACATAATTTTCATTATAATTTTTTATTTATTTTTAATTTATTTTGATTTTTAATTTTAAATATTAAAAGTATTAAACATTAAACTATTTCTTTTTTACTAGAAAAAATTAAAAACTTTTTTTTCTTTCATATTTAAAAACATTTATATACTTTATACTATAATTACTAAAATTATTTTAAAAAATGTTTATTTTATTTTAAATTAAATTAGATTATTAACTATTTTATTTTTATTTATTATTTTTTAACTAAATTTTATTATATTTAATTCAAAAAAAATTAATATTAAATTTCTTTGTTAATTTAATATACAAATATTTTTTATATACTAATTTATTTTATTAATATTCTTATTTATTATTTAGATTTATTTTTATTTTTTCTAATATATTGATTTCTTGAATAAATTTAATAATATAATAAAAAAATTTCTTTTATACAAAATTTATCATAATCAAATAATTTTATATTTTATTTTTCTTTAGAGATTAATTAATTTTATTCCCTTCTAATTTATTTATTTTCTTTTTTAATTAATTATATTTCCTATAATTAATATTTTACTTTAATACTTAAAATTTAGATATTTTAGATATACTTAAATTTGTGTCTATTTAAAATTTTTAACTCATATTTATTTGTATTATCTTTATATTTTATTCTTAATATACTGTACATACATATAGTATTCATATATTTTATTTTTAATATATTTATTTATTCATTAATAATCACAAAAATACATGTTATTATAGTTTTAATTATTACGTTAATTATTCTTTTTCTTAATTTAACTTTAGTATGTTTCCATCTAAATTCTTGATTTCTTATAGGATTTTCCTAAATTTAATATATTATTTTTCATAGTATCTAATTTAATTTCTATTCATTAATCTTTTGTTTTTTAAAGAGAAAATAAAATAAAGTTTATTTTAAAAAATATATATAATATTTAAGCTAAATCTAACTTGATTTTTTACAAGTTTTTTTTATTTAATTTTTGAATGATAATAATTTTTAATATTTATTTTAAATATTTTCTTAATTATAACAAAATAAATTAATATTAAACATATAAACTTCTTCGAGATTTATCATTTAATTTGTATATTTTTTTTAACAATTCTCATATACATAATTCACAATTAATTATAAAATTTAAGTTTTTAATTTTTATATACTTATAAAAAAAAAAAACTAAACTTTTTTTTTCTAAAATTTAATTTTCTATATATCTAATTAATCTTAGAAGTTGATTTTATATTTATATCTAAAATAAAAATATTTAATATTATTTTATTTAATCTAAATAACTAAAATATAAAACAATGGCTATAATTATCAAACAAAGATAACTTATTAATTTTTAATATTTATCTTTTGAAGCTTAAAAAGAGATTTTTTTCTTTATTATTCTTTTAAAATCTTTATATTTTTAAAGATAATATTATTCTATTAAATAAAAAGATATATGTAAAATAATTTATTATTATGTAAAATTTTATTAAAAATAACTATAATGCATATTATTTTTAAATCTTCTAGCATTAAAAATATAATCCTGTATAAAAAATACACAATAAATAAATTTCATTTAACTATGTGAAAATTTTTTTTCATATTAAATAATTTATATAGAATTAAATAAAAAAAGTTAAATAAATTATTAAGTATTAAATAAAAAAAATGATATTAATATATAATTTTCTAACTTAAAACATAAATTAAAATTTAAACCCAATAATGGAACTCTAAGTAGGCTATTAAACATACGAATGGGGTAAAATCGGTTCTGAAAGTTTCGTATATAACCTTTTAAATAGTGAATAAAAATTGACAATATCAGAAAAAAAACCTTATGCAGAATTATGGATGGGAACTCACTAAAACTGTCCATCTTATATAAAAAATAAAAACTCAAAATAAAAAAGTTTAATAGAGGTAATAAAATCAAACCCAAAATATTATTTAGGGCAAAATAAAAATTACTAATTACCATTTTTATTTAAAGTATTAAGCGTAAACAAATCATTAAGTATTTAAGCTCATCCTGATAAAAAATTAGCAGAAAAATTACATATAAAATATCCTGAAATATATAAGGATGATAATCATAAACCTGAAATGTGTATTGCTTTGAGTGAATTTGAAACTTTTTGTAATTTTTGCAAACCAGAGGAAATTTTATAAAATATATAAGAAAATGAAGAATTAAGAAATTTAATTAACGACGAAAATGCAATTAATAATTTTGAATAAGTCTAAAGTAAAGAAAATTTGGAAATTTTATTGAAAAAAGTTATATATGCAGATATTTAAAATTTAGAAGTTTAAATTTTAAAATTAATTCAAAGAATAAAAAATAAAAAAATAAAAATATAAGAGATTAATTAGTACTTAGAATAAATGAATAATTCCCCAATAATGATGTAGGAATTTTCATTTAATATTTCCTTAATTATCTAAAACTATAACCTGGATAAGCTTTATTAATGGGAGCTAATGAACCTCATGCATATTTATCAGGTGATTGTATTGAATGTAAAATACTATATATATATATATAAATATAAATATATATATATATATTTATATATATATATATATTTAATTTTATATTTGCATAAGGTATGTCTTGTTCAGATAATGTTGTTAGAGCAGGACTTACTCCTAAATATATTGATAAAGAAACTTTGTGTTCTGTAATCTATTTAATTAAAATAAAAAAATTATATTTTTATTTTTATATATTAATAAAAATATTAATTAAAATTTTTATTCATTTTTATTTTATAAAAATGGTATTAAATATATATTCATTTTATTTAATTAGATGCTTACTTATTAAATGAAAAATCCTGATATTATTGAAAAATAAATTATTTTTTAAAATAATTAATAAAAAATAATATAATATTAACCTTTTAATTATTTGGAATTCGCTTGTTGGAATGTATAAATTAGTCATAATAATATTTTTAAATAAATTATTTTTAAAAATGCTAGTATTTTTATTATATTAGAAGGTTAATGCGATGTATTATGCGAATAGAAAAATATTATAAAATGTTAAAAAGGATCTGTATTTTTTGTTGCAGCAAATAAAAAATATTATTTTAATAATTGCATTAATTTAAAAGCATTTATATGTTATAGTAATATATGATACATATATATTTAAATTTTAATTATTTTTTAAAAAATTATAATAAAATTAATATTTCAATATTCTAATATATTATAATACATTTTAAATAATATATATGATTTAAAAAATAAAGAATTTTAAAAAAATAAAATATTTTAAATATAATATATAAATAAATAATAAATTTATATATATAAATATATATAAAAAATACTTTTATTTTATATATATGAATTAAATTTTTTATATTTATATATAATTAATTAATATTTAAATTATATTTAATAATAATTTTAATATAAATTTATATATATATGTATAATATTTATATATTTTAAATTTAAATAAAATTAATTTATATATATTAATTTCATTAAGTTATCACATATTTTACATTTTTAATTTTATTTTTCTTCTTCTAATTTTTCTAATTCTTCTAAAACATTTTCAATTAAATTATTTACATCCATTTTACCTGTTTTTTTAATATTCTCTAACCAAACTAGTCCAGCTTTTAAGTTTATTTTTATTTATCCATCTTCACTTCCTTCTAAATATAACTAAGCAGCATTATACTAATATAAAATTAATTAAAAAATATTTTTTTTTATTTTTTTTATTTTTATTAAAAATAAATAAACTTTATATATATGCCTTTATTTATTTTATAATTATTTAATGATTATTTAATTAAAATTACAATAAAAAAATATAATAAAAATTTATGTTTAATTAATATATATTTACCATTGAATGTATAAATTCAGCTGAAGCTGCCTAAGTAAACCATGCTAGTGCTTTTAATGGATTATACTCTACTATTTTTTTTCTAAATACATACATCCTAAATTATGTTAAGCTTCAACTAATCCTAACTCTGCTGCTTTTTTCATATATAAAAAATGTAAATCCACATTTTTTTCACAACCGCCTTTTCCTTCTTTATGACTTTTTTTTAATTAAAAAAAATATTTTTTATATATATGTTTACAAAATAGATAATTTAAAAAAAGCTTTAGGATTGTCCCAACTTGCTGCAATTAAATAACATTCATAAGCATATTAGGTATCAATTCCATTTCTCAAATCTCCATTTTCGGCCATTTCTCCTAAATAATATAATGATTAAAATGAGCCTTTTTCTACTACTTGATTAAATAGAATTTCTGACTACAACATCATATCTCGTTTATTTTTTTTTATTTTTTATCTGTAATATTTAATGCTACTTTGTATATTTCTTTTGCTGTTATATGCATTGCAGTTTTATGTTCACTTTCGGCTAATTCGATTATTTTTTCGTTCGCATTTCCAAATTCATTTTCATCTCCATTTTATATAGCCTCGAGTTTTTTTATATATAAAACATAATACTAAACTTCGAGTTTTTCTTCTTGTGTTTAGGCATTAATTTGAGCTTATTATAAAAATAAATTCATTATATTCGTATTTTTAGGATTTGCTTTTTTTTTTTTATAAGTTATTGTAAAATAATTAAAATAATACTCATGCTTCCTATAAATTGTTCAACTGCAAATTCGCATAATTTTTTTGCTGGAACTATCTTTAAAAGATCTTTTACAGATTATAATTCATAGCAATTCTCTAGTGTTTATTTTATTTCGGTATATATTTGGGAAAAAGCATCTTTTAATTATTCATTTTCATTTTTTTAAATTAAATTCTCGAGTTCTTTTGCAAGTTTATAATATCTTTTTTCTAATTATTTTTCTTTATTTTCTTATTCTTGTTTAAATGAAAATATGTTTTTTAATGAAAATTTGCTATATTCATTTTAACGTATTTGTTAAATAAATTATCTTCTTATTATATTTCTCATATTTTTTATTTAGATATATAAATATATTTTAATAATAATGTAATTTTGGAGTTTTTTAAGATTAACAAAATTAAATTTTATTTTTGAAAACCTTTTTTTAAATAAATATATTTTTTATAAAAATACAGTGTTAATTTTATAGAGAAGAATAAAAGAGTTAAATGATTTTTTCTTAAATTAACAAAGAAGATGTTTAATTAAATAAAATAATGTATAAATAAGTATTAAATATAAAGAAAAATAATTTTATATATATAATTTATTATTTCTTTTTATAAAAATATGTATTTTTAGTATAAAGAAGTATAATAGTTTATTGATTTTGAAAACAAATTAAAAGAAATAAATTAAACTAAAAAAATATAAATGAAACTTATAAATAAAATAAAGAAAATATAGATAAGAAATAAGTTTTTTAAAGAAATAAATTATTTTCATTTAAAATATTTTTTAATATAATACAAAAAAGATATTATAATTGAAAAATCAGCTTGAATTAGAAAAAAGAATAAAAACTTTAAAGGAATAATAAATACTAAATTAAGAAAAATAATAATAATAAATATTAAATTAAGAAAAATAATAATAAATATAAAATCAAGGGAAAGAATAAAATCAATAAAAAAAATCTTACAATTAATAATAAAAAATATAAAATAAATTATCAAGAAAAAATTTATAAAATTAAAGATTAAAACCAACAATAATAATAAGAAAAAATAATTTTTTATCTGATAAAAATTAAAATTTATAAATAAAAGAAAAGCTATAAGACATAGTAATATTATTATTATTTTTTTAAATAATAATATTTGTTTTAAAAAGGCTTTTAATTAAATAAAGAAAAATTAATAAAAAGAAAGAGATAATAAAAAAATAAAATTAATTTAAAAATAATATATAATAGAATAAAATAGAGAAAATATTTTTTAAACAAAAATTAAGATAGAGAATAAAAATAATTGATAATTGAAGCACGAAACTTAAAAAAAAAACAATAATTTTAGAAATTAATTTAAAAAAAAGATAACTTAAAGAAAATTAATTAAAAAAACTTTAATAAATAAAGGTAAAAATTTTTTAAAATAAGATAATTTATTATTTTATTTTTTAAATAAAAAAGAATATATAAATACAAAATGAATTTGAATATATAGAAAATTTAGAAGAAAAATAATATGAAACTTAAATAAGATTAAATAAATTCTAATAAAAAAAAATTAAAAAAAAAAAAATTAATAGAATAAATATAAAAATCTCAAGATTAAAAAATATAATAAAAAAAATTAGAAGAAAATCTAAAATAAAAAGAAAGAATTTTTTCATTAATATAAAAAAAATAAAAATATGAAAATTAAAAAGAATAAAATTAATTAAAGAAATATTAAGAATTATAAGAAAGAAATCTATTCAAAATTCTAAAAAATAATGATGTTAAAGAATAAATAGAAAGAAAAAAAGAATATATAATTATAAAATATAATTATTAGAATATGAAATATAAAAAAATTAGAAAAAGGAGATGAAATTAAGTATAAAAATTAAAAATATAATATAATTAAAAGTTATAAATAATAAAAAAGTTATTCAAAATATTTGTATTAGAAAAATTTATAAATATTTAAAAGATATATTTATTTATAAAAAATGCAAGATCTTCAAAATTATAAAAATTAAAAATTTAAGGTAGTAATAAAAAAATTATTTTAAAAAAAACTAATAAAAGAATATGTAATTTATATCTATGTCAGATTTAAAATAAAAACATCATGATAATTAATAGGATAAAGAAAAAATAAAATATTTTAGAATAAATCATTATAAAATATTAATCATGAAAAAAAATAAAAAAAAATAATAACTAATAGAATATAGGATAAAATATAAATTAAATATTTAAATAATTAAAAAATTCACATAAATAAAATTTATATAATTTAATTTATAAAGAAGAAGAAGAAGAAAATAAAAGATAATAAAACTTTATAAATATATAGAATATTTAATAAAAATAATAGATTGAAATAAACAATAGTTACGAAAGAATAAATTCTAAATAACGAATAATTTAATTATAAAAGTATAACAAAAAAAATATATATATATATATATATATTTATATATTTATAAATATATATATTTATATATTTATATATATATATATTTTTAGTTAATAAGACTAAGAAATTAAAGATTTTATTTAAAAGCATAATTTAAATGTTATTTGAATTGATATTTTAAATTTAATTACTATATAATATAAAATATATATTTTAAAAATATATAAATTTATTTCAATTTAATATATAAATTATAAAATATTATTATTATATATATAATATCCTATTTATATATTATTATTATTTAACATATATTTTTTTGATACATCAGTATTATTTTTTTTAATATATTTTAATTATATATTTACAATAGTATTTTACATTTATATAATATTATTTATAGTAATAAAATACTAATAAAATTAAATTATTAATCTTTTTTATCACCAATCTAAATTCATATGAGATCCATCACAATAAGGTCCTGCCTTTTAAAAATATAATAATTATATAAATAAATTATAATTATTTTTTATTTTATTTCTAATACTTCTGGATTATTTCTTTTACATCCACATAACATAGATCTTTATATAATATACAAAATAATATTATAGTATTTTATTAATTAATATATTTCACATAATTTAATCTTTTGCAATAAATTTTATTGGTTAAAATTTTGTTCCATTACATTCGTAATCACAAAATGGCTTTTATTATATTTATCTATTAGTTATATACTTAATTTATATTATTTATTACTTGAGTATCTGATAAACCACAAACACAATATAAATATTCTTAACCCTTTACTAATTTTCTCCTTTTATATAATTTATTTATATATATATGCTAATTAGTTTATATAAATTTAAATGTTTATTTTTTTACATTTGCTATATTAAATAAATATATATAAAAATACGAATATGGGAAAGGATTAGCTATATGTGATTTTTCCATTTTTTATTTATTTATACCTAATTTTTTACAAATTGTATTTTCTTGATTATTATTTTCTTTTTTAATATCTTTATTTATATTATCCATTTATATATATAAAAAAGTAAACAAAAATTTTATTTGAAAAAAATGAAAAGAAAAATATTTAATTATAAAAAAAAAGTAAAAAAAAAAAAAAAAACATTTTAATTTTTTTTTTTTTTTCAATTAATAAAAAATACTTATAAATATAAATAAATAATTCATTTAGAATTAATTTTTTATAATATATATTTTCTCCTAAATTAATTTATAGGAAGTACCGTTTCAGTTTTTTATCCTTTATTTTCAATAATTTTTGGCATCAAATTAATTTTTGTAGAAGATTTCCATGCCACTTTTTTCCCAGTAATAATATTTTAATATTATTTTAAATTGTTTCTCTATATTTTATCCATAGTATTCTATTTTAGTCTTAAATTAACTTAAAGTTATTAATTTTTTGTATTTTAAATTTATTTTTTATCATTCGTCACATTTTTATTTCTAATAGACTATAAAGTATACTTTCTATTAATTGAATTTTTATCAATATTATTAATATTAAAATCTTTGTAGAAATCAATATAATCATTTTAATTTTCCTAATTTATATCTTCATCTGAATTTGATATTTTGAGATTTTGAGATTTTTTTATATCAAATTTTTTATATAAAATATCAAAATTTCCATTCTCATTATTAAAATCTTCAAAAGCCCAGCTATATAAGCCGCCTTTTTTATTTAATTTACCTTCATTATTATTATTATTATTATTATTATTATTATTATTATTATTATTATTATTATTATTATTATTATTATCATATTTATTATTATAACTAGAATTAGAATTAATTTTTAATTTTTTTTCGAATTCTTTTAATTATCTCTCGAATCCTTCATTTGGGCACACTACACTTCTCTTATTTTTCACAAACTCATACATATCTATAAATCTCGCTTTTTTTTTTCTCATCAAATAAGCAATTAAACATGTAGAACTTCTACTAATTCCAGCGGCACAATGAATCAATACTGATCCTTTTTTTATTCCATTTTCTATATCATTATATACTTATTCAAAAAATTAGGAAATATTTTAACTTTCAACATCTAGCATGTCATATTGTTTGTGTGTTATATTATCTTTTTTTAAATAAGATATTCCTAATGAACTTGCAGTTGTTATTACAGTTTTTATGTTATTTTCATTTAAAAGATCAATGTCTTAGGCTGCGGTATAGTCTCCTAACCATATTGCACCTTAATCTTTTGTTTCTTTAACTATTTTATTACAGCTTTAATAATTTTAATATAAACTTTTCATTAAAAACATTTTTTTATATAATTTTTTGAAAAAAAAAAAAAAAAAAAAAAAAACTAATTATATATTTTTTTAAAAAATTATTTTTTTTTTTAAACAAAATAATAATTTTTTAACATTCTTTTCATTTAATAAATAGAAATTTTATTAAATTTAATTTTCCCTAAAAAAAAATAAAAAATTATATAAAATTTTTATAAAACCAACAAAATACAATAAATCAAAAATTAAAAAATGCAAATAAAAACCATAATAATATCCTTAACATTCTACCTAACATATATAAAATCTCTCCAAACACATAAATAAAGCATAAAAAATCCTCTTTAACAGTCTGGAATTTCCATATTCTATAGCGAAGATTCATTTACAAATATATTCTATGGTATTTCCTCAATTATAAAATAATAATCTAAAAATAAGACTATCCATTATATGAATAAATCAATAAACATAAACATAACAAATATAAATCTCTAAACATTCGAAATAGATAAAAAAAATAGCTATACTAAATTTTTATCAGACATAGAATTAGAAGTCAATATAAAAATCAAATAAATATAAGCTACTTTTGATTATGATTATATTCTTTTAAATTCCCTAAAATTCCATGATATTGGTTCTTTAGAAGATTAAAATTAATAAATATCTCTAATTGCTGATATAATAAATAAAAACGGAACTCTAAATATAAAATCATGTAAATTGCAAATAATTAAAGGACAAATATAGCTCCATTTTAATAAATTAATTGATAAAATAATCGCTTTAATACTCGTAGATTTTATAGATTTATTTTACGCCTTTTTCCACTAATCTATACAGACTTAATTAACAAAAATACTTGATAAACTAGGCTAAGAAATTCCCAAAAGTTATCCCATCCCCCATACAGATATCATATTAGACCTCTCTTTAACCGAAAATCCCCAACTATAACCCGGAGGTTTCATGTAAATCCCTCTATCAGGCAATACAAAGCATAAAAACGATTAAAACCCGTAAACTTTAGACCCTTATGGAAACTTTGAGATTTATTAAAATAGCTAAACATAAGTTTTTGTCGACTAAAGGGTATTCGAGCGATTTTTTGAATCTTTTTTATATTCAGGAGACTTTAAATATAATATCACATTACCAAGAGGACCTTAATCTCAAATAGATTTTAATAGTCGAGTTTTTTCAGCAATTTTTCCTAAAATGAAAGAACTAAAGGAAATAAAATATTTAATTTTCGAAATTTGTTTATTTAAAAATAACACTCCAGGTGTACTTTTTGGAAACGGATTTTTAGACATATAAGGGTTAGTGGGTTTTAAGGTATTTTTATCGGATATAGAAGGTCAAAATATACAGGAATATAATAAAAATTACGCAAATATAACTTTAGGTGGAAATTTCTAATTTCTAAATAATAATAATTATATAAATTTTAATGTTAATGATATTTAGTTTTATAATTTTTTTATTTAGGAAGAAGATTAAGGACTTTTTGATTAAAATTAAATTGAAAAACTATTCCCGATGTTTAGGTAAATGTGTAAAGATACACTTAATATGAACTTCTATAAAATGTTCTTGGATGTTAATAAAATTGTAGGAAATAATGTTGAAGAAATGGATGTAGATTTTTAAAATAATAATATACATTTTGACGTTTATTTTTGATTGTTTTTTAATTTTTTAATAATATTTTTTATTTATTTTATAAACAAATAAAAAAGTTAATATATTTCATTAGAAAAATTATAAACAATTTTTTGTAATTTAGTTTTAAATAAAAAAATAAAATATTAGTTTTAGTTTTGAAAAATTAAACTATTTAATAATATTATAAAACAAAATAATAAATTTATTTTTATTTTTATAAGATTTTTTATATGAAAAAAAATTATTATTTCAAAAATATATTAATATAAAAATAATATTATATTTCTATAAAAATAAAATATTTATTTTAAATATAAAATATAAAAAAAATATTTTTTTTATTTTATAGTTAAACATTAATTTATATATAAAAGTATAAATTAAATATTTTTGTATTATATTAATATAATATGAAAAGAAATTAAAAAATTAAAGGATAAAAATAATATATATTCGTAGTGAAAAAAAAAATAAAAATATATAAAAATGTAAAAAATCATTATTTATTTAAAATATTAATGATAATAAAAATTATATGTATATATATATAATTAGTTAACAATAATTTTACTTTATTATTAATCTATTTAAAAATAAAAATATTATATTATAAAGATAATTTATTTTCAAAAAAATAATAATATAAAGTTAAATAAAATAATATATATATATAGAAGAAATCTTATAATAAAATAATAATATAACTAAAATACAATTTATAAAATATAAAAATATAAAAAAAATGTTATATAGATTTAATAAAATGTATCATGAATTATTATAATTTATTAAATGTTATTTATTTATAAAAAAAAAAATATAAATATAAATGAATATTTATACATATTATTTAATTACATTCTTATTTATATATATTTTTAATAAAAATATTATCTATATATTTTAATATTAATTTTTAATTTAAAATAATTTTATATTATTATAATACATATAAATATCTAAATATTTTATATATTTTTAAAATAAATAGCATTTTATATATTATATTTTTTTTAAAAACATATATATATTAACAATAAAAAAATACATTAAAACATATATATAATTATAATAAAATATATATATATCATAAAAATATCATTTAAATATTTTTTCTTTTTAAACATCTAAATTAAAAATATAAAAAATGAAAATTACTAAAACAACTCCGAAAATTCCTAAACTTCTATTAAAATTGAACTTAAATTATTTAATTTATTTCGCCTTTACTAATCCTATTTGAAACTTTCCTTCGTCATAAATACTCATATATTTTTTTAAAAACACTGTGCCTAGTATAATTGTATCTTCCATCTCACTCATTTCTATAATTTATAGTCTTACATAATTTTTTTCTTTTTAAATATAATCTTCAGGTTATAAAGTTAATATATGTAATTTGTTATTAATATCTTTCATAGAAAAATACAAATCTGGATATTTCTATATATCATTACAATCACATATAATATTTTAAAAATTTTCATTTTATTATATAGATTAACAATTTATACCATATTCTTATTTCATAATTAATATCAAAGCATATATATCTCTTTAACCCATTACTATATTAGTTGTGCCAGTATCTATGAGTGCTTTTTTTTATTATTTTTCATATTAACTTATGTATTATTCTTCTTCTTCTTCTTCTTCGTTTTCATTTGTTTATATTTAATTTATTTCTTATATTTATTTTTCATCAGTTTATATAAATATTTCTTCTTTTTATAAATATTCAATTTAACTTAATTTATTTTAATTATTTTTGAAATAATTTACAAAAGAAAAATGTGGAATAAATCCAAAATCTTCTAAATTAATAATCCATTACTTTTAATTTTCGTCTACTTAAAAAAAACGATTTTTTCCCCATCCTCTATATAGTCCTAGTCATAGCCTCCTATAAGTAAAAAACTATCATCTTAATATTTTGAAAAATAGAAAGAAAATTAATCTAATTCAATTAATTTCTTAACCCTTAAAAGTCCTATAAAAGACTTATTTTATTCTTAAGAAGATAAAGCTAACCCAAATATTCCATCAATTTATAAATCTACTAAATTCTCAGTTTTTTCTGCCAAAATAAATTAATAACCTTACTAGACTATTTATTTACTATCAAAATCTAATAAAGATAAATAATCCACGGCTAGAGGCCCCTAGACGTTTCCTGATCCATAATTTATTTCATAAATATGCTATTAATTTACTAATTCACAGGAATCTTATTTATTATTAGAATATATGTCACATTTTCTTTTCTATTTTTTTATACAATTATCACATTATTCACCATACACCCATATATCTTCAGAACCTGTATCCATTATTACTCTAAATAATTAGTTAGAATTTTTTCCTAAGTATAAATTTCCAACATAATATGTATTTTAGTTGTATTCTATAATATTTATTAATAAATTAAAATTTATATTTACATTTTTCAGTTAATTATATTCTAATTTGTTTATCAGATAACAAATAGTTATCTTATTATTAGAAAGATTATGAAAAAAATCTAATTATTAAAAAAAAATATAAAATATATGTAACATTTAAAGAAATATATTTTCTCATAATATGCAATTTGTAATTTTTTTTTTAATTTTGAATATAAATTATTATAAAAAAATAATTATAAAAATATCATTAAGAATAAATATGTATATTAAATTATATATATCTATATTTATAAACATTTTTATATTGAAATATTAATATTAATATTTATTTCTTTCTTTTTCATATTAATATCAAAATTTTATTATTTTGTTTATTAAATTTTATATAAATATATAATAAAAAATAAATATATATAATTTTTACCTTTATAATTAAAATAAAATAAACAATTTTTATATAATTATTATTTTTAGAATTTATTAAATGTTATAAATAATTATTATTAATATTTTAAATTAATTTTTTTAAATTTTTAATATTATAAATAAAGAAATATAAATATAAAATTTACTATTAAAAAAATAAAAAATAATAAAAAAAAAATATATAAAATATTATTATCTAAAAAATGTTTTGAAATGAAAAATTTAAAATAATATTCATAAAAAAATATAGAAATAATAAATGAATAATAAGAAATTAAAATAATAATAATATA